>NW_004443939.1:6045660-6056070 GCF_000243295.1 Trichechus manatus latirostris
AAGACATTCAGATGGCTAACAGATACATGAGGAAATGCTCACGATCATTAGCCAAGAGAAATGGAAATCAAAACTACCATGAGATACCATCTCACCCTGACAAGGCTAGCATTAATCCAAAAAACACAAAATAATAAATGTTGGAGAGATTGTGGAGAGACTGGAACACTTATACACTGCTGATGGGAATGTAAAATGGCACAATCCCTTTGGAAATCGATCTGGCACTTCCTTAAAAAGCTAGAAATAGAAGTATCATACGAACCAGGAATCCTACTCCTTGGAAAATATCCTAGAGAAAAAAGAACCGTCACATGAATAGAGATATGCACACTCATGTTCATTGCAGTACTGTTCACAATAGCAAAAAGATGGAAACAACCTAGGTGTCCATCAACTGATTAATGGTTAAACAAATTATGGTATATTCACACAATGGAATACTACTCAACGTTAAAGAACAACAATGAATCCATGAAACATCTCGTAACATGGATGAATCTGGAAGGCATTATGCTGAGTGAAATCAGTCGGTCGCAAAAGGACAAATATTGTAGGAAACCGCTATTATAAGAACTCCAGAAAACATTTAATCACAGCAGAAAACATTCTTTGATGGTTATGAGGGTGGAGAGGGAGGGAGAGGGGTATTAACTAACTAGTAGATAAGAATTATCTTATGTGAAGGGAAGGACAACACACACACAATACAGGGGAAGTCAGCACAACTGAACTAAACCAAAAGCTAAGAAGTTTCCTGAATACAACCAAACACTTTGAGGGACAGAGTAGCAGGGGAGGGGGTCTGGGGACCATGGTTTCTGGGGACATCTAGGTCAAGTAGCATAATAAAGTTTATTAAGAAAATATTCTGCATCCCACTTTGCTGAGTGGTTTCTGGGGTCTTAAAAACTAGCCAGTGGCCATCTAAGATGCAGCAACTGATCCCAACCTACCCGGAGCAAAGGAGAATGAAGAACACCAAAGACAAAAGGAAAATATTAGCCCAAGAGACCGAAAGGGCCACATAAACCAGAGACTCCATCAGCGTGAGACCAGAAGAGCTAGATGGTGCCCAGCTACCACCAATGACTGCCCTGACAGGGAACATGACAGAGAGTCCCTGACAGAGCAGGAGAAAAGTGGGCCACAGAACTCAAATTCTAGTAAAAAGACCAGACTTAATGGCCTGACTGAGACTGGAATACATGGGCCCCGGACTCTCTGTTAACCCAGAACTAAAACCATTTCCGAAGCCAACTCTTCAGACAAAGATTAGACTGGACCATGAAACATAAAATGATACTTGTGAAGAGTGTGCTTATTAGTTCAAGTAGATACATGAGACTAAATGGGCAGCTCCTGTCCAGAGGCAATATGAGGAGGCAGAAAGGCACAGCAACTGGTTGAATGGACACAGGAAATTCGGAGAGGAAAGAAGGACTGTGCTGTCATAATATAGAGAGAACATCTAGGGTCGCATAACAATGTGTGTATAAATTTTTGTATGAGAAACTAAGCTGAGCTGTAAACTTTCACTTAAAGCACAATTAAAAAAAAAAAAAAGTGCCCAGCTTTTTCCTTCCTTTTAGAAAAAATCTTTAGCTATAGTTTTAGGATTTTGTTTTTCTCATCTAGTAATTTGAAAAGTGTACAGTTGGTTTTTAGCTCCATTCATAGCTGTATTTATAATTTTAAGTAACTTGATCACATTTATATTTAGTAATATGGCATCTTCAGCAAAAGAATTACATTCGTTGACTCTTTCCTGTGAAAGATGAGACGATCATGTGGTTTTACTTTCATCCATTTCTGCTCTTTTATTCCATTTTTTGTTTTTGCTTACATGAAATACAAAATATAGAAGTTTTATGCCCATCTGTTATAGTTATTTCATTGTTATTTTATATATGTGTACAAAATAAATATATAAAATACTATAATGTATACATATAAAATATTATTTTATTTCTAAGAGACAGTTTTATAGCTACAAATATCATTATCTAGCCTGCATGGATTCAGTATTTCTTGCCAGTCTTTTAATATCAAATTTTTCCATTTTTGACTATTGAGTTTTGATGTTTTTTTCTTTGTATGGAGTATATCTTTAAGTAAGTTTTTAAGAAAACATATTTGAATAATACAGCCCCAGAGACTTTATTAGTTTTGTTAAATCTTAACTGAATATGATAAAAAAATAATCCCACAAAATAAGTGACTTGAATAAAATAGTTTATTCCTTTTTAATGTAAATCATTGGAAGCATATGATATAGTGTAATAAGAGAAACTAACATATTTTAAGAATTGCCTGCAGGTGAATTTTGCTATTCATTTCATTTAATCTTCTCAAAAGCCCCTGAGGTAGGATTTAATGTTCCCTGGTTGTTATGAGTCAGAATTGACTGGATGGCAATGGCTTTGGTTTTTTGGTGCTAGAGATGGGCGCCCTGGTGGCGCAGTGGTTAAGAGCTCTGCTGCTAAAACCAAAAGGTGGGCAGTTCTAATCCACCAGCTGCTCTGCAGAGAAAAGACCTGGTGATCTGCTCCCGTAAAGATTACAGCCTAGGGAGCCCTATGGGGCAGTTCTATTCTCTTCTGTAGGGTTGCTCTGAGTTGGAATTGACTCTACGGCACACAACAACATACTAGAGATGAGGAAGCTACGGCTCAAAGGGCAAAATTTTTTATTCCAATGCTAGTTAACAACAGTTCTGGGAGTTGAAGCCAGGGTCATCTAAGTCTCATCTAGTCTTCACTGCAGAATATTGCCTCTGAGGAATTAACTGCCATAACAGAGGTCAGAATAAAGTGGGTGCAATAGGGGCAGAGCTGAGCAATCAATAAATCCTTTCTGGGACTTAAGGGTGGAAACTCAGGGAAGCATGAGACAGCACATGATATTTACGAACAGCCTTGAAAAATTAATAGAAATTTTCCAGTGAGCAAGGAAGGGGAGAACATTCTAGGCTAAGAAGACAACATGAATATAAGGCATTCCTTAAAGAAAGAATCAAAATTTCTCTTCTCTCTTGCCTAAACACAAAATAGGTGTCTACTTAAGGCTTCTTGGCCAATTTATCTGGTCATTCTCTTTGCTCTATGTGGCAGACCTGCTACTTGCCTGTCTAATATTGTCTTATCCCTTCTCCTTAGTAAGAAAAAATATAGTTGCTGTTGAGTTGATTCCGACACATCAGAGTAGAGCTGTGTTCTATAGGGCTGATTTTAAAGTAGCAGATTGCCAGGACTTTCTTCTGAGGTGTCTCTGGGTGGACTCAAAAAGCCAACTTTTTGGTTAGCAGCCGAGCATGTTAACTATCTGCACCGCCCTTAGTAAGAAAACCCTAGCAATGGGCCCAGCTAAACGAGTATGTTTCCCAGCCTCCCTTTTGACTTGGGGAAAGAAACAGAAATTGTCAGTGGGACTTCTGGGAACCTCCATAAGAGGTGGATAAACCAAACCAAACCAAACCAAATCCATTGCTGTGAAGTCGATTCTGACTCATAGTGACCTTATAGGACAGAGTAGAACTGCCCCATAGGGTTTCTAAGGAGCTGCTGGTGGATTCGAACTGCCAACCGTTTTGGTTAGCAGCCGAGCTCTAAATCACTGTGCCACCAGGGCTCCAAGAGATAGATAGGCAGCAGATATGCCCCTTTTTGCCCTTTACTCCCGTGTTCTGATTTTTGCTTAAAATCAAGTGTGTCATGGCCATAGTTCCACTAGTTAGCTTGGATTATGGGTCAGCCTTGAGGATGGAAGCCACATGATATTGGCGGCGAAACTGAGATGCAGAAGACATTTGGGTCCCTGATGACACTGGGAAGTCACCATCCCAATCCTGAATGTATTTTATGTAAAAAAGAAAATTTTATCTTGTTTAAGCCATTGTTATTTCTGTTCTCTTCTACTAGCAGTTAAATGCAACTCCTAACTTATATTTCCCACATTCAGCATAAACTCCCGGAATTTATATGCAGGTGACTGGAAACACTTTAATAGCCCTGGTGGCATGGTGGTTAAAGTGCTCAGCTGCTAATAGAAAGGGCAGCAGTTTGAACCCATCAGGGGCTCCACAGGAGAAAGATGGGGCAGTCTGCTTCCGTAGACTTGCAAACCCTATGGGTCAGTTCTACTTTGTCCTGTAGTGTTGCTATGAACTTGAATTGACTCAGTGGCAGTGGGTTTGGAAACGTTCAACATATACTAATGGCTAGATAATACTATTTAGAAAATACACAGAGATACTGGGAGAATTTTCCAGTTGAACTCCATTTCTGAGATGAATCTCAAAAACAGTTTTATACCAATCATATAACCTGCAGAAATTCCAGAAGCCTTTCAGGAAGAGAAAGTGGCTGCTGTTGCTGCTGATACTGCTACAGTTTAGTGGAAACTAAAAGGCCAGACTGATGACCTTTCAAGAAGAACAAATGTTATTAAATAATGGATTTTTTGTCCCACCTTCTGCAACAGACAAGAGCAAAAGGATGAAAAGGGAATCCTATTCTTCTATTAATAACTCCTCAGTCAGTCTCATGCTGACAAAGCAGAAAGCAGCTGTAAAATTAGCAATTTTGCCTGCAAATTAGCCCCTTGCAAAACCATAAAAAGAGAAAAGGAATTAAGAAGAATTCTATTAATGGAGTCAAGGATGGAAAAACCAAGAGTGATAGAGCATAAATGCCCAGAAAACTGATACTTACATTAAGGGAGATATTACCCAGCTTTTAAATAGCTACCTATTGCTGTGTATGAGAAAAGTGTTAATTTATAGCCCTTGGATCAGTGGCTTTCTTAATGGCTCCTTGGAGCAAATCTATCAGAACTTGAAGAGCACAAGGTTTAGGATGATGTTGATAAATACTACACCATTTGGTCCCTACCTGAGCTATTCCTATTCCATCTTAGAAAGGCAATGTGGTAAGTGGAAAGAGGTTACCCTTTAGAGATAGAAAATGCTACTAGGTTTGAACCCTGCTCTGCCTGTTCACTGGCTTTGGGGAAGTGTTTTTTCGCCATTCTGGACCTCTATTTTATCTTTTACAAGACAAAGGATGATTACACTTTGTTGCATTAATAGCATCAAATTAAGTAACATGTAAAGAATCTGGCCCCTAGTAGGTTCTTAGCAAGTGTTAGTCTCTTCCTGCTCTTGCTCCCTCATCAGAGAGGCAGGAACAACAAAGCTTCTTAACCAAGACATGCAAAGCAATTAAATTTAGCTCTATGTGAACTTCTCCCTATATGAAAATCAATCCCTACAGAGTAGCCAAACACATTTTCATAATTTATGACAGGTCTCAGGCAATAGGCTCCCATTTGCAATTTTATGAAAATGATAAATCAATATCCAATAGTGAGGGATAGTCAGAAGAAAGAAACTGAGACCCCTTTTAAAAAAATTAGGGGGAAAAAAAAAAGCAGGGGCCTCTATTTCCAATAACGAACATACCCAGAAGGAGAAATCTGAAAGTGGTACAGTTTGTTTCATTTGTGGCTTTAGTAGTTCCCACACTCGTTGTCATTTAATACTTCTTAATTTCCAAGAGGAAGTGAGGAGTTTGGACCTCTGTTGGAGGGCTTTGGCAAGTCTCAATCAATCCTGCTGCTTTGTTAGTTCAAGAGGGTATTTCACAGCTGAAGCACACATTTTCACTACCAGGGTTGAAAAAAAATGAGAAGATACAGACAAAGCAATTAAATCCACAATGCACGTGGAGGATGGACGCTATTCAAAGGTGACTAAATCATTGGTGAAAACCTGAACAGCATTTTGCAAAAACCTTCTTCTAATTGATGGCTGTAGCTTACACGATTGAGAAAATTTATGAAAATTCAACTGTTCAAGAAACACAATAGTTCCTCTACTCAGAGTAATCTCTAAATGTAGTAATATAACGCCAGACTCATTCTCCTCCAAGCTCTTCAGATTTCAAGATCATAGAATCTGGTTCAGGTGGGACCCTTGGAAGTTATTTAAATTCCTCAACAACATCACTTGTGTTTGAACACCTCCAGCAGTATAGAAGAACATTCTTCCCAGAGTGGCTTACTTTAGTTGAGTTCAACACGTGTGCATTGAGAACCTCTAATGTACCAGGCAATTGTCCATGCAGAGGATGTAAAGATGATTAAGAATTGGTCCCTGCTTTGGAGAGCTCCTAGTCTTAGCTTACAGAAGGTGTAGGCTTACAAGTTAGACAAACTGGCTTTGAAGCTCTGCCTAAACCACCTTGTAGCCAGCTGACCTTAGCCAAGTTACTTATGCTGCAATTTTCTCTTCTGAAAAATGGGACTAAAATATGAGAAAATAAATCAATGATTGAAGAGTATGCATAATAATGATTACAGTAGGCACAGAATAAGTACTATTTTTTCCTGTCTCAATGCAGGACTTTATTGTCTGATCACTTTATTCATTTATATCTTCATCATTTCAGCAAAGATTTATTGAACACCTAAGCACTAAGGCTGTATCATTAATATAATAGAGAAAAAGACAGACATAATCCCTTCTCTTATAGAAGTTACTGTCCAACTCTACCCTGGGTTTTAATTAAGGGGTTTATTTAGCAAAATGCCAAAAGAACTTCAAGATAAGAATACTCCACAGCTCACAGCCTGGCTACAGAAGAGTGACGAAGGGAAAAAGAACAAACATTTATTGAGTATGTACCATGTGGTAGACACTGTGCTAGATGATTCTTACATTACCCACTGAATTGTAAAGCATCTTGGGGAAGTAATTGTTTACTTAAGTAAACTGCCGCTCAGAGAAGTAAAGGAATCTGCCCAAGATCACTCAGATAGTAATTACCAGATCCTCTGTCCCTTCTGCTACACTGAGAAGTCTGTGTACTGTTGGTCAGGCATGTGATCCAAAGATGAAAGACAAGATACAGAGATGAATAAAGAAGAACAATGGCCCAGTTCTCCTTTGCCAAAACCCTTGACCCTATGTGTTGAATGGAACTTTATCTGGAGGCAAATCTCAAGGCCACTTTTCTACCCAGTTTTTTCCCATATACATGAGAGAGCAATTCAAGCAAAGTTTAAATTGTGCCCAAGCCTGCTTACTTTACGTTATATGAGTTTGGGGAGACACATTAGCATCCCCTTACCATAGTCCCTTGATTCAGATGGACAAGGGATGAAGTCCTTGGCCACATATGGAGACCTATTATAAGATTTTGACTCCCTTAATTCTATGTCCTGAGAAATCAGACACCTATGCTCTAGCTGAAAGTGATTTCTTCAGCTTTACCATCTTCCTCATTGACTGCCAGAGTCTTCTCAAGGTCCTGCATCACTACCCAAGGACTCATAAACACTAATGCCAGGTAGATGAGCTCTCCTTATGCTTTGTCTTTTCAGAGGGATCCTAGGAGTTTAGCAGCTTGAAAAACCATAATGGCTGTGAACTTGATGTGTTTCTATGTCCTTTTTATTCATTTTATAGTCTGTGTGAATCACATATTCTCAGACACCATAAAAAATCCTAAAACCCTTTAGGACAAATATATTTCCTCTTGCTCTTTGGGGTAACCTACCTTTAAAGCTCTTATAGGTCTTTTATCCTAAATGTACTGAAGTTTAATATGTAAATTACACTTGATTCATTTGTCCACATATGGTTGTAAATTGAAGTCTATTCAATATAAAGAAGAATGACTTCTTACTGGCCTTACCTTACTGTGAGTGAGGATCTGCTTTCAGAATCTAAGCAGCAGGAACCCTCTAGAACAGTAGTTCTCAGCTGATGGTAATTTTGCCTCCCATTCAGGGAACATTTGGTAGTGTCTTAGAAACATTTTTGGTTGTTCCAACTCGTGTTGGGGGGTGCTCCTGGCATCTAGTGAGTGCAGCCAGGGATGTTTCTAAACATCCTACAATCAGTTGACAACCTCCCATAACAAAGGATTATCTGGCCAAAAACATCAATGGTGCTATGATTGAGAATTTCTGACCTAGAGGAATATTTTTCTCTTAGACCTTCAGGTATCACCCTGGAAACCATATGACCTGGGTACCTGGCTCAAATCAACTGCTAATGAATTATTTTAAAATGGCCAAACAACTTAAGGCCTCTAGACATCAGCTTTTTTTGTATATAAAATGAAGGAAGGGGCCTTTGAGAAAGAAACTGGAACCCAGTAAGCCACTAACTGTATTTTAAGGCCAAAGGAAAAAGAAAAAAAAAAAAAAGTTTAACACACAAAGATGTTCAATGAAGAGTTATTTATAATAGTGAATATTATAGAACAGCTGAAGTTCTAATTTAATAGATGATAATTTGTCCATTAGTTGGAACATTATGAGGCTTTTACAAAATGGTTCTCATAACATGGAAAGTGCCCTTGTAATATTAAGAAAATGCATAACGGGGTTCAAATTTTTGTATACAGTTGACCACAGGGGAATTTATTACTTTGTTCTCTGAGCTACCTCTGTCCATATTTCTTACTGTTGTACTCATCACAGCATCTAAGAACTTGCTTATGTATGTTTGTTTATGACAGATTGTGCGCATCGATTAAGAGTTCAGCTGCTAACCGAAAGGTTGGCAGCTCAAATCCACCGGCTGCTCCTTGGAAACCCTGTGGGGCAGTTCTACTCTGTTCTATAGGGTTGCTATGAGTTGGAATCAACTCAACGGCAACGAGTTTGTTTGTTTGTTTTTTGTATACTCTGTAGACTATAGTCTGGTCTTAGTCATCTTTGTCTCCCTAATGTCTTGTCCATGGTAGGTATTCAATTAATGTTCGTTAAATTTGTTGAATTGTGTACAAGAACAATAAGAACAAAATGTAAACAACAAACCTGTATATATAAAAAAATCAGAAAAAACGTGACCCAGTGTTAAGTGTTAATAGCTTTTTTTTAGTTTTATATTTCTCCGTTTTCTAAGTTGTATGTAAAGAATATGACCTAATCTTACCATAATCAAAACAAAAAAACAACCATTGCCGTCGAGTTGTTTCCGACCCATAGCGATGCTATAGGACTGAGTAGAACTGTCCCATAGGGTTTCCAAGGAGCAGCTGGTAGATTCAAACTGCTGACCTTTTGGTTAGCAGCCAAGCTCTTAACCACTGTGCCACCAGGGCTCTAGCGACCCCATAGGGGGTTAAAAAAAAAAAAAAAAAAGAGTATCTGGGAAGACTTTCAAGAAAGACTCCCATGGAAGTCTATTTCAACAAAAATTGTTTCACAGAAGCCCCCCCTTAAACTGTTTACTTCTTATTTTTCTCTCCCCACTCCTAGCCCCTTATCTAGGGAGAATTAGACACTTTCTCTCTGTTGTCAACATTAGGTACTAACCTCTGTAAGAGCACAGATAACATTACATTGAATTTTACATTTTTGTTTGTACCACTACTATGAGCACTTTTGATATAAGGGCAGTTTTTCTTATCCATTTTTGTATTGCTGCCACTAACTACAGGGTCTTGTATACATGAGGTGGTAAATAAATGTCAGTTGAAAAAACTCCCCTAGACAGTGCTTATTTCATCACGTTAGGATTTACTGTTTCCTTGTCTGGTTATCGTTCTCGCAAAAGGGCAGAGACTGCAAATATTTATTTATTTAAAAAAATTTTTTTTATTGTACTTTAGGTGAAGGTTTACAGAACAAATAGTTTCTCATTAAACAGTCAGTACACATATTGTTTTACCACATTGGTTAACAACTCTACAACATGTTGACACTCTCCCTTCTTGACCTTGGAGGGCCTTTTATTTGTGTGTGTGAAAATATACATAGCCAAAGATACACCAGTTCAAA
This sequence comes from Trichechus manatus latirostris, assembly GCF_000243295.1. Classification (NCBI taxonomy): domain Eukaryota; kingdom Metazoa; phylum Chordata; class Mammalia; order Sirenia; family Trichechidae; genus Trichechus; species Trichechus manatus. The sequence goes on from NW_004443939.1 coordinate 6,055,456, forward strand.
AATTTCCACATGTACAATTTGGTGACATCAATTACGTTCTTCCAGTTGTGCTGCTATTCTCTCTATCCTTTTCCAAATTATTCCACCACCATTGTCTTCAACTCACTGTCCCCTAGGCTTCCCTTCAAACCTTTTGAGTTGAGCTGTAAGTTTGATCTCACATAGATAAATCTTTTTTTTTGGAATTTAGGTGAAGGTTTACAGAACAAAATAGTTTCTCATTAAACAGTTAGTACACGTATTGCCCTATGACAATGGTTAACAACCCCACAACATGTCAACACTGTCCTTACTCAACGTTGGGTTCCCTATCACCAGTTTTCCTGTCCCCTCTTGGCTTCTAGTCTTTGTCCCTGGACTGCTGTGCCTCATTTGCCCCGTTTTGTTTTATGGGGCTATCCAATCCCGGGCTGAACAGTGAACCTCGAGAGTGACTTCACTGCTGAGCTAAAAGTATGTCCAGGGGCCATACTCTTGGGGTTTCTCCAGTCTCTGTCAGGCCAGTAAATCTGGTCTTTTTTTTTGTGTTAGAATTTTGTTCTACATCCTTCTCCAGCTCTGTCCAGAACTCTCTGTTGTGATCCTGGTCAGAGCAGTCAATGGTGGTAGCCGGGC
>NW_004443939.1:6057434-6077496 GCF_000243295.1 Trichechus manatus latirostris
GTATGGGTCCTGTTTCATTTTTTTGCAGATGGACATCCAGTTTTGCCAGCACCATTTGTTCAAAAGACTGTCTTTTCCCCATTTGATGAACTTTGGGCCCTTGTCGAAGATCAGGTAACTGTAGGTGGATGGATTTACATCTGGGTTCTCAATTCTGTTCCATTGGTCAATGTATCTGTCCTTGTATCAGTACCAGGCTGTTTTGACTACCGCAGCTGTATAGTAGGTTCTGAGGTCAGGTAGTGTAAGTACTCCTACTATATTCTTCTTCAGTAGTGCTTTACTTATTCGGGGCTTCTTCCCTTTCCATATAAAGTTAATGATTAGTTTTTCGATCTCTTTAAAAAATGTCATTGGTATTTGGATCTGGATTGTGTTGTATTTGTAAATTGCTTTGAGTAGAATTGTCATTTTCACAATGTTGAGTCTACCTATCCATGAGCATGGTATGTTTTTCAATTTATGTAGATGCCTTTGGGTTTCTTGCAGTAGTGTTTTGTAGTTTTCTTTGTATAGGTCTTTTACATCCCTGGTTTGATTTATTCCTAAGTGTTTTATTTTTTTAGGGGCTATTATAAATGGTATTGCTTTCCTGATTTCCTTTTCATCATTTTCTTTATTGGTGTATAGGAATCCAACTGACTTTTGTATGTTTATCTTGTATCCTGCTACTCTGCTGAATCTTTCTATTAGTTCCAGAAGTTTTTTCATGGAGTCTTCAGGGTTTTCTATGTATAGTATCATATAATCCACAAACAGGGACAATTTAACATCTTCATTACAAATTTGGATGCCCTTTATTTCTTTTTCTTGCCTTACTGCTCTAGCTAGAACTCCCAGCACAATGTTAAATAGGAGTGGTGATAAAGGGCATCCTTGTCTTGTTCCCGTTCTCAAGGGGAATGTTTTCAGCCTCTCTCCATTAAGAATGATGTTGACTGTTGGTTTTGCATAGATGCCCTTTATTATGTTGAGAAATTACCCTTCTATACCTATTTTATTGACAGTTTGCAAATATCTTATTTAAATATAGTAAATGCTCAATAAATATAGCTGAGTAATTAAATGAATGAATAGCCACAAAGTCTATGATTTCTGCAGTGAACTAACTTGCCTTTGACAGCACCTGCTTGACTGGATACCTCAGCATAGTAGAGCTGAAAAAATTGAAATCACTTGTCTCCAGTGTAGACATGATTCAGGACTGGACCCTGGCTTGTTTTGCTTAAGGCTTAATCAGATAGCTAACACAGATAAATTCTATTCTCTGTAGGAAAAGCTAAAAAATGCTCTTTTCAAATTTATCAACTCTAGTACAAGGTTGGAATTCCCTTATGTAAGTCTAATGGTGTGAAATTTTTAGTATTTTTTTCAAATTATTGACCTTTTGTTTCTCTTTGCTATCCCTTTTATTCTCTAGCAGATTTTAAAATAACACAGATAAGTATGCTTTAGGTAGGGGCAGTAAATCCCTCCACTGTTTTGGAGGGAAGTTGAGTAGTAAAACTGCTGAACGTTCAGGGTAATTGTTAAAACACAGACTGGGTTTAAATCTTAGCTCTGCTACCCGTTAATTGTATGGTCTCTCATGAGATGGCTAAATGCTCCATACTTCAGTTCCTCATCTGAAAATTGTAGGCAAAATTGTGCATACCTCATAGAAATGTTGAGAGGAATAAATGAAATGATGACTATATTATAGCATAGTATATCTGACACATAGTAGCTATTGAATAAAATTAGTGTTCCTTTTTGCATCCCCGTTCTGCCAGTAACCATATGTGTAACCTTGGGAAAGTAACTTCCAGGCTTCCTTTTTTCTTTTATCCCATTCTGAAGATTTGTAGTAGATGATCTCAACTCTCCTTCCCAAATCTTAGGTTCTTTAGATGCTTTGGTTCTAAGGATTAAAGGCTTCAGAAGCCTTATTGGAGGTCAAATTCCTGTGTAGACTCTCTAGAGCCAAAAATGGTCCCATTAACCATGGTTCAATGAGACTTTGAAGCTGGAGAAAATCATCCAGAAGAAAATTGGTGGTAGGCAGGCAGAAGACAATGTGGAGTTTAAAGATCCCTGGATTAGGAACCAGAGAACTGGGTATTGTATGCTGCATATGTCATGTCTCCATGGAAGCTTCCAACTCTGTCACCTATAATATTAGAAAAAAATATGTAGCAAATTCAAGGACTCTCCCACCTCTTGTTATTGTTGTTTGCTGCCATGAGGTTAGCCCCCGACTCATGGCAACCCCATGCACAACTAAGAGAAATGCCGACTGGTCCTGTGCCATCCCCATGATCACTTGTGGATCAGAATGTTTTCATTGGCTGATTTTGGAAGGCCTTTCTTCCTAGTCCATCTTAGCCTGGAAGTTCTGCTGAAACCTGTTCAGCATCAAAGTAACATATAACCACTACTGAGAGATGAGTGGTGGCTGTGCTTGAAGGGTATTGGCGGGGAATTGAACTCAGGTCTCCTGCATGGAAGGCAAGAATTTTACCACTGAACCACCAATGCCCTCTTTTTTCCTGGATCTTACCTTCTATGATTTTGATCATTTCATGTCCTACCAGGTCTATTGTTCTGAATTTATTCTTCTCTGTCGTGTCTGTTCTCCAGAACACCACATGTCTGCCCTCCTACCTCAATCTTTCTTTGACTTTAGATTTGGAGTTCTGAACTTGTATTTTCCTTTCATTTAGATACTAGCTTATTAACAACTCTTGGATGCTGGCTAGAAATCCCAGAATAATGCAAAGTGTTTCTCTGAAGGTCTTCAGGGTCCTTTCTGCATCTACTACTTTCAGAATGACTATAATGAGGCTCATGGGACTGACTGCATACTGAAGGAAAAACATCTAGTACTCAGTGTCCAAAGGCAGCAGGAAACTCTTCCACGGGAACTAGAGAGGTTGGAGAAATAACACTTCAGAAGCCTCTGGAAACTTATTAATAGCACTGAATAAGTCATTAAATCTTAGATTTAGTCAGTCTTTCTCTAGAAAGAATAGCAAATAGTTGAAGGAAAATTTAGATTCCGTATTAGAATCAATTTTATAACAACTGTAATCTGTCAAGCAATGAAGCTTGTTTCAAGGTAAGGGGACTTCAGATGGAGAGTGCGAAGTTTTATAAGCTGAATGCTGGAGAAGATTCTTGTTTTCGATGGGAGAAGGAATTTAGTAATCTTCAAGATTCTTTTCAGCTCTAAAGTGTGGTTCTGCCCATTAATGCAGTAATTGTGAAAGACAATCAGCATCTGTGAAACAGCTATTATATCAGGTGCCAGGTACAATGTTAGAAGCTTTACATTCTCACAATGCCCCTGTAAAAAGGGCCTTAACAGCTCCATTTTGTAAATAAGGAAATTACAGCTCAGACATGTAAACTAAGTGATTTTCCCAAGCTTACACAGAAGCAAGAAGTGCAGTAGGGTTTGAATTTACAGCTGGTGAAGACATTGGTAGATCAGTGGAAGAATTTTTGCCTTCTACGTGGGAGACCCAAGTTCAATTTCCAGCCAATGCATCTCATGAGCAGCCACCACACATCTGTCAGTGATGGTTTGTGTGTTGCTATGATGCTGAACAGGTTTTAGTAGAACTTCCATACTAAGACAGATTAGGAAGAAGGGCCTGGCAATCTACTTCTGAAAAATCAATCAATGAAAACCTTATAGATCACAATGGTCTGATTCACAGCAGATCATAGGGATGGCACAGGACTGGGCATATTGTACATGGGGTGGCCATGAATTGAGGGTTGACAGGATGGCAGCTGAAACAAGGAACTTTCCTTAAGGAACCAAAAATCAGATGGTCCTCACTGTTTTGACTGCACTGATTTCAGCTCCTGAATTCTGCCACAGGGCCACAAATAAAAGAGCAGATTGTTAGCTGCTTTGCACATAGAAAAGGAGAGGAGGAGGAACAGATGACTCTTCTTCTTGAGAAGGAGGAAGAAGGAGGAATGTCTGCAGGCAAAGCTTGTCTGGGAGCTCCTGCCACCTGCTGCCATTTATTTCACCCTCCCTGGGAGCTGGACCTCAGGCCCATGCCAGGCTGTCAGCGATAGACACTAGCAGGAGAGAACTCACTCAGAGGCTCTCAGACAGAACAGCCTACACACAGGCTACAGTGTGAAAGGGAAGCTCAGAAGAGCAGAGAGCAACGACCAATCCCAGCAGAAAGCAGGAGGAAAAGGAAAACTAAGGGCGAACTACACGTCTTCTGTGTCTACTTTGTGCTAAGCACTGTTGTGCTAAGCATTTTTTAAATGTTTTCTTTTTAATTCCTTTCAACAATCCTATTAATTAGATATTATATTCTGCATTTTTACAGGTGAAGAAGCTAAGATCAAAAACATTTTAGTAAATTGCTTTACATTACTCAGTAGACCTTGGATATGAAACCAATTTTGTCTGACTCTAAATTTTACGCTTTCTATCAAACTGTAGTAGTCATGGGTGCTCCCTTTCACTGTTTCAGCATATCTGCAGAGCAATTGTACTCTTATTTACTTAGCATTCTTCTGTAAACCAACTCCCTTCCTTTTAAAATTATACTTACATAAAAGTATTTAAAAAGCAACTGTATAACGCCACCCTAAATGGAAGCAATTTCACTTGCCATAAGTAGATGGTAATAACAAAAAATAAATAAATGAAAAGAAGTAGGGTTATTATATTCTTGCCGTGGAGTCTTGTGTCTGGAAGGCTCTGTGCCTGAAGCATAATTTCTTTGTTAAAAATGAAGATTAGCAAGTGTTAGAGAGGTGCAGAAGATATCTAGCACCTAAATGAAGTGTTTCTCCTTGGTATAATCATAGGGATTGAAAGAGAATTGAAATTCTTATGATGTGATTAAGGCTATTTAGTACCCTTTCTCTAGCCCATTCCAAACCATCTTCAGGACTTTCAGTACTCCATGTTCACACTTTGGAAAACTCATTTCACTGTAGCAGTGATGATATTATCTGCTGTTTTAAAATCAAGAAAGTTCTCATCTTTGGGAGCATTTCAATGAGATAACACAGGTTATTAGGAAGTACAAAGAAGGAAGCAGAAGATAAGTAGATCTGGATTGTTGCAGTAACCTCCTAAGTGTTCTTCTTACCACATATTTTCCATCCAACGTATCATAACTAAAGAGCATGGCAATTTTCTACCAAGAAACATACTTTTTTTGTTGTTGTGGAAGATATACTCAATCCTGAATTCCTTAAACTAGAATGTAAAGCCTTGCAAAATTCCATTATGTCCCACTACCAACATTACACTTAGGCCAAGATGAACTACTCATCATTTCTCTTATCTGTTCTCAAAATAACCTGCCTCTATGCTATCGTTAACCTGTTCCCTATGCTTAGACAACCTTTTCCGGATCCTATATTGGATATAAATATATGTCAGAGAGAGACAAGCCTGGAAAGATTAGGATAAGAGAATTATCATATGTGAAGTTCTACAAGGTTTCAATTGCCGTTGACAATATGAGAGCTCTGAGAAACCTTGCTGGAAAAGCTGAGTGTTAGGGATTTTGGTGGATTAAGTACTAAGTGGCAGATGAGTAACTGGAGTCAGCAAGTGAACATACATTGGTTCAGATAAAAGATGAAAAGTGAAGTGTTAGACAGAGGGTAACATAGGATAAAAGGGAGTATGTTCTTAGGTCTGGAAAGCTCTGGGCATGTTTTTAGGTAACAAGAAGGAAAAAGTAAGTGAGGAAGAGGATTTAAGACTTAAACCTGAAGATCATGGTAGAGAACAGAATCAAGAACAAACGCAAAGGACTTGGCCTTGTCCACTAGGAAGGACACTTTGAGAAGCTCACAGTGAAACGATGACATTCTACAAATGGAATGGAATTAGCAGAATGAATCTGTGCCACACATTTACCACTAAGTAGCTGGTGAGTCACGATCTCGCTGGTCTTCTGCCAACCAATATATAACATTAGGAAGGTCAGACTATTAATACTTATATGGAATCATGGAACATTTTAGATTAAAGTGACTTTAGAGTCCAGTTCTCTACTTGGGGCTTGGATCCACATCACAGAGAGGTTGTCTATTCTCTTAATGTTAGTGATAGGGGATTAATTTCTACATAAAAGAGAAAATTCTATTTTCAGAGAACCTAAAGTATCAGGAAGTCCTCTTCTAAAGAGAAACAATGTCTACTTGCCTACCTTGGCATATGGTGCTAGTCTTGCCCTTAAAAATTCCTTGGGACTTGAATCCCTCTTCAAATATCTGTATAGTGATGGACTGTTTTTCTTAAACCAGAATATTAGCTCTTTCAACTGCTTCGCATATAGCATGATTTCTAAACTTTTCATTATCTCAGGGGTCTTTTTTTTTTTTTTTTTTGGATGAACTAACATCTGTTTAATTGGGATGTCCAAAAACAAAAATGCCATCCCAGATATGGTCTGATCATGAAAAGTAGTAAAGAATTCACTCTAGGCACACCTTTTACTAGTTCTACCCAAGTTGCTGATTGAGATTAATTGAGTACTTACTATGTGCAAGCTATGTGTTAAAGGTTTTACATATATCATCTTATTTAATCTTTATAACAACCCTGTGAGGTAGGAATTATTAACATTCCATTTTACAGATTGGGAACTGGAAGCCAAGATGGATTACATAATTTTCCCAAGGTCACTAAGCTAGAGAGGCTGAACTGAGATTTGAACTCAGGTGTGCTTGACTTCAGAGTTCAAACTTTTAACTGTTACATGATGACTTCCTCACACATGTTGGTGTGTTTTTATTCATTTTCCCCTCCCATACTGCATTTGTGCAGGTAGATTTCTTGAACCAAGTGCTGAGCACAGAATCCGGCATATAGAGGTTCTTGTTCAATGTGGCTTGAATTCTTGTGGTGTAGATCTTACTAACTCCTATTTTGCAGATGAGAAAACTGAGACTCAGATTAACAACAAATAGTTATTAAATGCCTACTAAGTACCAGTCACAGCACTATTGCCAGCAGTGTGAAAAAAGTAAGCACAGAGTTTTATGAAAATACACAGTCCTATTTTTGGGCTCTAAGTTCAGCACTATTTCTACAACACCACAGCTTTCTCATCCCACTCTGGCACAAAAACCAGTTCAGAAATGCTAAGATGTCCTCTTTCAAAAGGCTCTAGAGAGAAAGATGGGGCTTTGGTGAGGAAAATACAATAATGTACACGTCAAGAAGCAGACCTTCTCGTTGCACTCACCCCACAAATCTATTTTTTTATTAACACATCCCCCTCCCCAGCAAATGTGACATTCTTTTAAATATGCATGAAAAGTGTAAATCAGAGCAGAGACCATATTTTACGCCAAGAGGCTTGTATATCCATCAGGTATTTATGGCACTGCTGTTAGCCAACTCTTCCATCTGGGATGTCTTTAGTCATCTTTCATCTGGTACACCTATTAGAGGAACTCCAGAGCCATCCATAACAAAGGCGCTCATCTTTTAGAACTCCTTTGGCAGGAAGGAGAAATCCAAAGGTTTCCCATAAAGCCTGTGTTTCGCATTGGGTTTAAAGGAGTTGTTTGATATGATAATGTCTTTGGGGGAAACTTGGCCCTACCGTTCAAGGATAATAGAGGACAATTATTTTATTCTGTTGTGCTAACGAGGAGCCATCCATTAAAAGCACAAGGGCTTGTGTAATCTACAAATTATGGAGGGAAGAGATTGCCGATCCTCTCTTCCCCTCACCAAAAACAAAAGTCTCTGCCAAAAAAAAAAAAAAAAAAATAAGCAGGATGAAACAAATGAGCATACAATCAAAAAAACCAAAAAAAAAAAAAAAAAGCTTTTTATCTTTTCTAAATTGGGTAGTGAATACTTGCTATCACCTAAAATTAGTTAAAAAAAAAAAAAAAAGAGAGAGAGGAAAGATTTAACAGACTCTTCTATTAAATATGATCGAATATTCCTGGAACCAAGTTCTTTCATATATGCCTTCCAGTTTGACTCTGTTCAAATGAAGGTGAAATCTAAAATTTAAACATAGGTTTTTTTCTTTTTTTTAATAAACACTTTGAAAGAGATAAATGCATTACTGGGAAAGAAACAACAGCTTTAATCATCACTTTGAACACTGCAATGCTATCTCATTATTCCCTCAGCAGAATGCCTCATTACTAAAATAATATGTGGAGAATTTGGAGTCCAAAAAAGCCAGGAGACAAATTCACTGCTAAAATGTTCCAAAATGTCTCAGAATGAAACAAAACTACCAGAACTTTCATCCTCTTCCAACCGTAGACACAGGTCCACAAGGAACTGTAATTTGTCTTAGCATGACTACTCAATATATGGCTGGGAAATGGTTCCAAACACACGAAGCCATGCTGGACACTGTTATGGCTGCTCCTGTCCTCAGTCTAGATGCAAAGGCACAGGCCTGCAAGTGTCTCCCATCAATTAGGGATTTGGAGCAGAGAAGGGCTGGCTAAATGCATGGGGGCGAGGAAGCTGCAGGGTTTTATGCCTTATTAATTGGACATAGCTATTTAAATTCTTGAAGACTCCAAATGGCTTTGGCATGCAGTCAGAACCATAAAATAAATGGACTCAAGAAGTGAAAAGGAATACTCTGAGCAAGGCCGTTTCCTGTTCCTCCCTAGAATCCTAAACTGTATCTGGTACCAGAATTTCAAGCTCAAATCTCAGCTGAATACACATCTAGCCTTTAAATGCCGCAACTGTAATCGAGACTTTCTTCTCCTTTTAGTTCTGGCCTCTTCAAGAGGTGGTAGCATGAATAAATAACCACATTTCCTTTAAATAGGCCAACAAGTCTGTCAAAAGAATTTGCCGAGCAAAACAGAACCTCACTTGATTTCTTTTTTCTTTTGTGTGACTGGTATTTTGTCAAGCAATAGTGCCTCCCCCTCCTTCTTATTAGTCTTTCTGAGTGAATCATTCTGAAAAGAAGGTTACCTCTGGCACTAGCAATGAGAGGGGTTCTGCTTCAGGGAGATAAGGGGTCAGGAGAGACCAGCATAAGTTCTTCCTGTCTTTACTTCCCTAGAACTAGGACAGTCTTTCTAGTGAGGCTGCACTGTTTAGAGTGTAAAGAAATAAGTTGACTAGAACAATTTGAAAAAGGTAAGCGCCACTAAGTCCAGTGCAGGAGTTCCTTAGAAGACACTCTGCTAAACCACGTTCACCACCACGCATTAGGCGCCTACTCTGTACTAGATGCTCTCTTAAGAGCTTCACAGACATTATTGCCTTTAAACCTCAGCACTTTGAGGGAGGTGTGACTGTCCCTATTTTACAGATGAGGAAACTGAGACTTAGAGATCTTCAGTGACGTGCTCAAGGTGCATGATGTGGACTTTAAGGTTGAAAACTACATCGATATATCCCCAAAGCCCTGGAAGTTTCTGCCAAAGGTTGTGTCAATTTGTGTAGACAACTGTGTACCTTCCCAGTTCCTCTTACCTTGGCTGGTGTTCACCTCTGCCAGCTGTCATCTACAGGTTTTATATCAGAGTCTGGCTGATGTCTTAGCTCTTAGCCTGGGCCTTGGAGAATTGCCTTGGCTTCGGTGCCCAGTGCTCGTTTTCCTCCAAATAAAACCTAATCTTGGCTCCAATATTCTGCTTCTCGGCACTTGGGTTTGCACACTGTGAGGAAGCATGGAAATAAGCAAAGAAGTGTGCTGTAGCGTTTCAAATCTACCTTGGTATTATTTTATTAATTTAATGTATAGTTTAGTGTTAAGAGCATGAGCTCTGGCGTCAGTCAGAACCGGGTTCAAACCGTGGCATCGCTCTCATTAGGTGTTTCATCTTGAACAAGTTTCTGAATTTCCATAGCCCTCAGCTTCTCTTCCCTAAAATGGGGATGGGAACGCATTACTCCCAGATTTATGGTTAGGATTATGTGAAATAGTATATGAAAGCACTAGCATAGTGTGGAGAGCTTTGTGAGCACTTAAGAAATGAAAGCTATTATTTAGGGTAGATGTTTGAAATTAAATCGTCACCGTATTTATTTTAGAGTTGATAAGCTAAGCTAACATCCCAGGGAAGGAATGAGGCAGTACCATCAGAGAATACTGCCCCACCGTCCCCTAGGATGCTGAGGTCCCTTCTTATCTCTTGGTAAAAATAGTCCTTGCACTGCAATGTTTCATGTCTTGTAAGGTCTGATCAATACAATTGATTTAATGATTAATTTATTGTGTTCCCAGTAAAAGCCCAGCATCGACTTCTTAAAATGGAATCTTACTGTATTTCAGAAGAATAAAACTAATTGGCAGCAACAGTCATTTCAAGGGGAAGCACAAAACAATTTAAACATACACACACAATCAAACAAAACGCAACAACAATAAGGGGGAAAAAGAAACTTGTACAATTTTAACTATGCAAAAGTGGAGAGAGGAGTTAGAGCTTCCTGACTTGCTGAGCCACGTAGAAAGATCTCCTAGGTCAATTTTACTGATTTGTGTATTGATGTTACTCATGACCTTTATATCTTGCCCTGTCTATGAGGACATCAGGATATATATATACACATGTATAGATAGATATTTTTTTTTCTGCCGTTTGTATTAGGAATAGTGTGTTCCTCTTTGGCTCATGGTTGGTTTGTTTTTATCTCATAGACCATAACCAGCGAAGCCTCCATTCTTTCATTGGCTTATAAAAGACCCAGAGATAAATCTGTGTCCTATCCATGTCCTTGTATTGCATTTTTAATTATGCACTTTGTATATTATTTCATGTCTTGATCTGTATTTTTGTTTCTAACCTTGTTTTTCTTTGCTTCATCTTGCCCACCAAATTGTAGACAGTGTACCTACCTGAATTTTCAATGCATCTCTTTAAGTTGCCTAGAAGTATATTTGAAACAAGCCAGGGAACATGTAAACTAGTAAATAAATCAATGCAGAAATAAAAAAATAGAGAAAAATGTCTAATTCTCTGCTTTCCCATAGTCCCAGAATCAGAGCTAGATACTAGCTTTGTAGTTGGCTACTTACAGCAGTATTGCCTGTTGTAGAGAGTAGAATGGACTCTACCAGCAACTATCCCAACACAGTGATTGGTCTTTCTGTGAGATACTGTCCTCCTCACGCCCCCTTCTTGAGAAAGTCTGTGACAGCTGGTGACCTCCAACAGGAGCCTGTGGGGACCTGATTCTTGGAGGACTTTGGGGAGGCTGTCGTGTGGCCACACGGTGTCAGTCTTGCTGCACTGTTGGGAGGACTCTGGTCCTAGTCTTTGGCAGCAGGAAATGCTCCTTGTTTCCCTCGCATAATTCTCAGGTGAACCAATATAAAGTAGCACTGATTCAATTTTTCTTTTTCTTTCTGTTCCAAGGAGAAGGGATAAGAGCTCTTTTTGATAGATACGTTCCCAGCTGTGACGAGTGTGAGTTTAAGGCAATGGAAGGATTAGTGATTTTTAAAAATCAGTTTCCACCAGGACACAGTCTTGGTGACACAGTCTGCCCAGTACCACGTTAAGCATGCCTGCTGAGACAGCCAAGGGTTTTGGCTGAATCCTGGGCTTTGAAGACACACAGACCTGGTTTACATCCAAATACCTGCTCCTTCCCCTTAATCTTACTAGCTGTGTGACCTCAAAAAATTCTTTCTGTGCTTTAGCTTCCTCACCTAAAAAGTAAGATTTATAATACTACATCAGGGATACTCTGTGAGAATTAAATTGGATTGGATATGTAGAGCACAAGCACATAATAAAACCAAAAAACCAAATCCATTGCCATCAAGTTGATTCCGACTCCTGGCAGTCCTATGTATTACAAAGTAGAACTGATCCATAGGGGTTTCTTGGCTATAATCTTTATAGAAGCAAATTGCTAGAGCTTTCTTTTGCAGTGCCACTATGTGGTTTCAAACCGCAAACCTAGTAGAGTGCAAACCATTTTCCACCACCCAGAAAAGTAAATCAGGTTGGGCATGTAGAGTACAAGCTCATAATAGGCACTCAATAAATGAGAGCTATTGTCATGAAAATGTGAGCCTTGGAATAACTGTCTGGTAACTTAAAATAAATCTTGCATGTTTTTTCCAGTGTCCACAGAAAGTAGCAGAGGATGTGTGTATATGTGTGTGTGTATGAAAGACAGAAAGAGAGAGAGAGAGAGAAATGAACGTGTGTGTACGTGAGAGAGAGAGGCATTCAAGAAATGTGTACAGGAGGTATAGTGTTACTAATATATGACACAGTTGCTGAGCCTGTCTCCTAACATCTCTTTCCCTTCTTGATAGTTCTATGACTTTCTTCTAGTCACAGTCAGCACCTCTGAGATGCTAACTCATGACAGAGCACAGCACAGAGCAAGGAGCAGCCTCTCCCCAAGACCAGACCTCAACAACCTCGTGCCCTAGTGTCATTTTCACCAACTCTCTAATGCTCTCAGTGCTGGAGACAACCTAGAGCAAAGGAACAAAAGCTTTAGAGTTAAGCACAGGTAGGAATTCCAGCTCCTGGACTTACTAGCTGTGTGAACTTAAGTAATCATTTCCACGTTCAGAGTTCCACTTTTATCATTTGTAAAAACGGGGATAATGATAGTTAATTATTAGTGGTCAATTTCTTTTCTTTTTTCTTTTTTTGTTAAAGATTAAGTGAGATTGCACAAAAGAAAACACCGAACACAAAGTAAACACAAAGCCACTGATAATTCTCTCCAGTTCGCTTAGACGTATGCTGACAGGACTGCCCAGTCTGTTGTAGGAAGTGATCCCTTGCCTCTTAGACATGCGGGATCTCTTAGAACTTTCTTGCTTCAGAGATATGTAGAGAGGGAAAAACACAAATTCTGTTTTAAACATATTGAGTTGAATATTCCTGTTAGATAGGTGGGTGGAGAGTCTACAGGGCATGCAGATATACAGGTATATAGCTTTGAAAGAAGTCTGGGTGGAGATTTGGAAGTCATCTGAATTGTGTTTAAGCAGCCAACATCCTTCCTAGCCTTCCTTGTTCCACTGTCTTCCCTCAACCCAGTTTAGCACATGCTAACTGGTATGCCCTGTTCTCTTTCACAGGGCCCTATGATAGATGGAAGTACTTCATATGGCCAATCCACTCTTGCCAGGACCCCTGACATTGCTGCCCAAGTATCTTTGAAAGCAAAATCTGCCTGGAACTGTGGAAATCTGTTTCATAAGCAATGGCTTCTTGTCTCACCAAGTTCAAGGGCTTGAGACTGTGTATTCTTTAGATAGACCTAAACCAAAAACCAAACCCATTGCCATTGAGTTGACTCTGACTCCTAGCAACACTATAGGTTGACCTAGGATATGATATTATAGTAGAATCCTAGAGGGGTGTTGTTAGTAGAAACTGAGGCCCAGAGAATTTAAGTGATTTTTCCCATTGCTGTGAAGCTCAGAGCCATCACATCAGGCTGACTCCTTGCTCACAGGGCTATGGCTTATTTTCCCAGATGGTAGTTCAAATACTTAAGAGACCAGGGATTAAAGCCTAGCTCTTCTCACAAGTCAGCTATTTTAAGACTTGAAAGGAAACTCACCAATGACCTTATACACATAGAACTCTTAATTAATATGGATCCTTGTGACACAGTCTTAGACTTGTCATAGGTTAATAAAATTCTGGCCCACAAATACAGTGATGAAACACTGTTTCCCTAAAGGTAAGAATTTGTTGGATTAAAGCTATACAAGCCATCCTATATGTTAGTCTCATCTTGGCCAATATTTCTCCATGTGATTATAGACCATGAGTGCCCTGAGGTGCTCAAGAGAAAAAATAAAACATAAAAACTTGGGAAAAACTGGATATACCTTCTTCCCTATACCACTATCAACTATGAAAATTAGCATATTGAATGCCCTAATTCTAAAGAACTTTGTTCAAAGTTTGAACTTAGTTCAACTCTATATTTCCAAATCATATCTAACCATGGAAATTAAAAAAATTAATATCACATAGAAATAGCATTTTATAAAATATCTAAACACTTGGAAACTTCTGATATAAACAACGTTCTAGGATCTCCATTCGTTTTCAGTTTTAGTTTTTGCAGTGATCCAGTGGCATAGACATTGTTTATAACCATTTTACAATGAGGAAACTGAGGCTCAGAAAAGTAAAGGAATTTTCCCAGGGTCACATAGCTAATAAATTTTGGAGACTATAGTCCATATCTCCTCTTCCCTCTTTCTCAAACCCCACATTCCATAAATCATAGCATCCTATTGATTTTAATCTATATATTTCTGAGTATCTTTTTCTCCTCTGTGTTTCTTCTAATGCTTCCTTGTTTTCAGTCTCCGTCTTTCATCTAAAACGTTATGAGAGCCTCCTCACTTGCTTCTCTACTTGCAGTCTTTCTTCTCTTCAATTCATCTGATGCTGACCTGATCCCCCCATATACCTACTTAAAATCCTCCCTGCCTCTCTTCCTCCCTCGGGAGAGGGTCCCAGGTCCTAGGCATGAGGGATGGCTACACAAGACCTTGCCCCACCTTCCTCCCCTCACTGATCTCATAAGTCATTATACTCTACTTTTCATTTTATGTTGTTTATAATTTTCCATACATCCACGATGTGTCCTTCCCCTGTGCATTTGCTCATAATGATCTCTATGCCTAGAATTTGGTTCTCTCCATTCCTACCTTGGCTCTCTTCCTCATCTCTTGAGATCTAGGTCAGGGATCAACTTAGTTGTGCTGTGCATTCCTCCTCCATGCTCCCATAGCACTCTCTTTATCTCTATTTCAATATTGTCCACTTAATTTCGGAAGTATCTTCTTATGTGCCTCCTCTTCCCATTAACTTGTAAGCTCTTTAAGAGCAGATGCTGTATCTGCATTCTTCTTTATATACATAATGACAAGCACAACGCTTCTCTTCCAGTAAGTACACATTTATTAAAACTCCAGTAGTAGACACTCAAAGTCCTTCTGTTGCATTGAACAGAACTGAACTGAAGCCAGTTCTTTCTGACTTCATAACCCCAAACTTTTCCCATTATACCACACTGCCTCTCATTCCGGCCATAAAAGTTCTATTATGATTTGGCCCAAATAACCAATGGACCTATTTTTGCTCCCATGGTAGTTGGTAATGCTATAGAGAATTACAGGGAGCAAATTCAGGGTGAGAATGGGCACCTAAACTCAAATGTATATTACAGCAAACATTGCATTAGCAATCTATATATAAATCTCTTAGTACAGAACCAGGAACAAAGAA
The DNA here is from genome assembly GCF_000243295.1 of Trichechus manatus latirostris. Taxonomy (NCBI): domain Eukaryota; kingdom Metazoa; phylum Chordata; class Mammalia; order Sirenia; family Trichechidae; genus Trichechus; species Trichechus manatus. The sequence goes on from NW_004443939.1 coordinate 6,072,657, forward strand.
AGCTCTCAGTTAACGTTAGTTATTGTTTAAGCTGTCATGATTTCAGAGAATAGGTTCAGTCACTGTCAACAATACTTTTGTTTCCATAATGTCTTGAGTTAAAGATTAGATTTCAGCACTTTTGTTGATGAAAACCAACCTGAAAATTAAGACACAACCTGAAAAATGAAGATTCTGGTGCTCAGGGAAGGTATAGGTAAGTCAGGAGTCTCTGGTAGAACACTTTGGCATAAACAGGCTTATTTCTGTCTGAGTGACCCACCTCCCCACACTGGTCATTAGAGTCTGCAATGAGGATGTCATTAGCACCTGGACTGGATGTCTCTGCCTGGGAGTTGAGTTAAATCCTTCCCTCCCCCGAGTCCAGTACCTTCTACCCACCAAGAGAACAGGAACTTGAAGCTTAAGCTTGATCATATTTCTTGCAACTTTGCCATTAGTAATTCTTTATGAATATATTTAAAGGGTTTTACAATTTGTGTTTCTATATGTCACTTTTCCTCCTGTTGAAGGCTTGAGGTCAGGGGTGGGTTATCCAATAGGCAAGGTAAGCACTGTATTTACCTTGCTTATCAGATCATCTGTAGTGAAGTTGTTCACTACAGATTAGTAAGTAAGTATAAGCATGTCTATGTTTACCTTGCTTACTGGGTCATCCGCCCTGTCAGGTACTGTAAATTTGAAAACAGGAAGATGCTGTAGGGTGGGGAGAGAGACAGATGCCATCCATACCTAGGAGCAGGGTCTTTGATGTGGTGAAAAAATGTTAAATTTTTCACTACAGATGATCTGATAAACAAGGTAAGAACTGTGCTTACCTTGCCTATTGGATAATCTGCCCCACTTGAAGCATGTCCTTTTCTCCTTTCTCCTTTCTCCTCACATCCAGCTCTAAGCCCTATAGGTTAGAATTCATTAATAGCTCCCAGATTTGGTCTTTGGTTTATTCACAGCATCATACTTACTGAAAAATTCGAATAGGCTCTTGACTTGTCTTCCTGTTCCTAATCTCTTTAAAATAAATCCTGCTCATTCCATGCTTCAAGAGCTCCCTGAATCTCAGGAAAAAAATTATAACTATATAACATATCAAACAAAATTTTTTTGTAAGCTATCCCAATCACCTCTAGAACTGTATTTCTCCTCACTCGCTTCCTTCTCTCTGTCTAGATACTCAGGTCCACAATGATTTTTTTCTCATGCTCCATTTCTTTGCTTCTGTATATTCCCTCTGTCAGAAATTTCTTTATTTCCCTTGTGTTTGGCAATTCTTATTCATTCTTTCTTCATGGGAGAAAGATGCCGCAGTCTACTTCCGTAAAGATTAAGGCCTTGGAAACCCTATGGGGAAGTTCTACTCTGTCCTATAGGGTTGCTATGAATTGGAATTGACTCGACAGCAACAGGTTTGGGTTTTTCGGTTTATTCGTTCTTCAAGATATAGCTCAAACTTTCCATCCTCTGTGAAGTTTCTCTTTCTCCTCCCCAGTAGCAGATGTAGCTGTTCCTACTGCATTCTTCCATCTCTCTGTTACACTGGCCACACACAGTCCCTCTGCTTGCTTTAACTATAAGGAGCTGTGATGGTTAATTTTATGTGTCTACTTGGTTAAGCTATGGTGCCCAGTTGTTTGGTCAAACACTAGTCTAGATTCTGTTATGAAGTAGTTACATGTGATTAAATCATTTGGCCTTAAGTAAAGCAGATTATACTCCGTAATGTGGGTGGGTCTCATCCAATCACTTGAAGGCCTAAAGAACAAAAAAGGAGTTTCCCTAGGGCATGTTCTGCCTCCAGACTATAAACAGACATTTGCCAGAACTCCTTCACTCTTCACTCCTCCCATTGCCTGATCTACTGATTTTGGGACACAAAACTGCAGAAATCTCCAGTCTATTGCCTGAACTATGGAGTTTGGACAACCAACAACCGCGGGAAACATTTCTTAAAATCTATCCATCTGTCTGTCTTTCTGTTTGTCTATCTGTGTCTATCTGTCTATCTATTCTCTATCTATCGTCTATCATCTAGCTAATCTTACTGATTCTGTTTCTCTAGAGAACCCCAACTATGACAGGACATTCTGGCACTTTATAGGAACAAAAGGGTCAAAATGATTATTTTTCATGTGGCACTCTCTCACCTTCTCTATAGCTGAAGTATAAAATTTAGGCTGGATATATCTTTTGCTAGGGAGGCCCCTAGAATAAGAAGGCCAAATGGATGCAGGTAGTACCATGAGAGAATGACTAAGGAGAAACTAATTACTTAGGATTGATTCTGAGTTCAGTCTTAGAGTTCTCCTTTGAAGTTTACTTCTGATCCACTTATTACACATGGAGTCTATTCCAGCTCCTCAAAGTATACAGGGATTCAGACTAAAATCCTGGCTAGGAATAATCAGAGCACATGTGGTTGACGTCTTTTATGGTATATTTTCTCAGGAGCCTTAAGTCACTGAGTATGGATTTGGGATCCTGGCTCTATCACAATCACACATTATAGTACCCAACACATTGAATGATATTTGCTTAAGTTTCTTTTTTCCTTGTTAGACTGTGAGCTCTTTGTATTCAGGGTCCGTAGGATATTTGTCTTTGTTCCAGTCCTGTGCTCGGCACTGTGGCTACAATAGCAAAACATAGCCAACCTAGCCCAGTAGGTAAGAGTGTGAACTTTGGAGCACAGTCACCTTGGGTTCATATCTCACCTGTATGCCTTAATGGAGTGTAACCTCAGGCAAGTTGTTATCAGCTTTTTGGGCCTAGGTTTTTTCATCCATGAAATGAGGATAACAACAGTACCTTTCCTACATTATTGGGATGATCCAATGCGCTAACGTGTGTTAAAAAAATTGTATCTGTCATATAGCAGGCACGAAGAAATGTTAGTTATAAATATATTTTTCCTCCAGGGCATAATTTTTTCAGCATATAGTAGGCACTTAATAAGTGTAAACAAATAATTAAGTGTTGGATTGAAAATTTTTTCAAGGCACTGTGTAAATGGGCTTGTATGAAGAGCATGGATCAGGAGTCAGAATGACCAGCTTCAATTATAGTTCTTCCACCTCCTAGTTTCATAAACATGGACAAGTCATTTAATCTGTCTCAGCATCAAAAACATCTTATTTGATCCCAGAAGGTAGGTGTTATTATTGCCATGTATTTTATTTGTGTCTCTGCATAGTGTCTGGTACCCTGTTCTTAGACACTGAACTTGCTTCCTTACGAACTGAAGCTTGGTGACAGATATGCTAAAGAGGGAAGCAGACAGATGTCAAAGAGAAGTTCCAAATGACCTGGAGCTCTGAGGACTAATAGACTCTACCTTGTAAGTGGGTACACTTTACATGCATCTTTGTATTTGGGCAATGTTGCTGTTGTTAGATGCCACCAAGTAAGTCAGTTCCAACTCATAGAGACTATATAGGACAGAGTAGAACTGCCCCATAGAGTTTCCAAGGAGCAGCTGGTAGATTTGAACTGCTAACGTTTTGGTTGGCAGCCGAGCTCTTAACCACTATGCCACCAGGGCTCCATTTGGGCATTAGTCTTGCTAAATAATAAAAAAAATAAGGCTTAGTTATCTCTTGGGGAGAAACATTTACGAATCCAAATACTTTGGGTACCATTTAGCAATATTCATTAATTTTGATATATTTTGAAAAAAAGACCAGTTGATTTAGTAATACATCTGGATTTTGGGAATTATAAAAAGATAAAGAGAGCTATTGTATTTTCAACCATATCCAGAAATTTTAGCTATCCCATGTAGAGATTAATCTGGGACCAGTTTCGACGAAGAGATGGAACACTTAGGACCATTTAAAGTCTGTGGGTGGGGGCAGATGGTGGTTGGATATTAATGTTTGTTGAGTGCCTATTTTATGCCAAAGCTTTTCACTATCTGTCATCCTAACTACAACCCTGTTAGACATTATTTAGCCCATTTAATAGATTAGGAGACTGGCATAAGATCACAGAGTTGAAGAGCAGTAGATCCAGAATTCAAAACCAGATTCATGTTCTTTCCACTATGCCATATTCCTTTATGAAGCAGCAACAATGGCTCGCAGACACACGGAGGTAAGTGTTTAACCTTCCAGGGTAATGTCAAGTGACTGAGAAGAGGATAGTACCAAGCTTGACAAGTGCCGTTGAACCCACAGACATCTGCGAGCCAAGGAACACACGTTTCAGATGCTTCCCCTCCAGCTCTATTTGCTGAGTTGACAAGTTAATTACTCAGCTATCAGGAGATAACTTGGTAGCAGTAACACATGTAACTGTGTAATTATCAGGGGTTCCAGTAGTCGCTGTGTAATTATCAAGTAGTTTTCATGAAACAACATGTGTTTGCTTGTAAATATACAATTAAGCGATGTTGCCACCGTTAACTATGAAACAAAACCAGCATCTGGCACTTAAGGTGCCAGCTGTGGGTCCCTACAATTAAACTTTTCTTTAAATAGGACTAACGTTCCAAAAGGCATCAAGTTACAAGAAACCCACAGAAGCACGTCTGATATCCCTGTTAGCTGTATTCCTTTTGCCTGAAAAGACAGTTTCCTATTTTGTGATAAAACCTTTAAAAATCCTACCTATTCTTTAAAGTCAAGCTCAAATGTCTTTTCTTTTCCATGGATTTGCAGATTCCTTTAACATGATGTAAACTTGGCCTTCCTAAACTCCCTAAAGCTTTTGCACCTCTTGTGTTTTTACCATATTCGGCCTTATTGGGAATTTGATGAGTATCCATCTTTCCATCAACTGTTGTTGTTAGATACCATTGAGTCAATTTCGACTTATAGAGACCCCCTGTGACAGAGTAGAAATA
>NW_004443939.1:6106781-6122851 GCF_000243295.1 Trichechus manatus latirostris
AAGAACTAACCTCCACAAACATACAGGTCACAGACAGTTACAATTTGAACATATTCTATTAATTTAGGAGGTTTAGGTAAAGCAATTTGCAAGCTCCTACAGGTCAGAGGAAATACGTTAAACATCTTTGTATGACCCATAGAGCCTGATAGGGTGCTTGGGCTTCATGGATGTTCAACAGGAAGATATGTATAACAGCTGTTACAGCTTGAGCCTAAGTGGGATCACCATAGGATTCAAGCATGTCTGGAGTAGTGAGAATGATGTCCACAAAGTGTATTGCTTGAGGACTGAGACTCTTAGAAAGAACACACTCTAAAAGAAGAGAGAATCAAGGACCACAAGTTGGATATAAACTTAGTATCCACTTAGTGGAGTGGAAGGATGATTAAATATAAACCCATGTTTGTCATTCTGATTTTCCATGGATCCAATTCTCCTTTGATTTATGTTTGAATCCTACAAAACAATGAATAATAAATAAGTAAATAGGCAAAAAAACAAGAACAAAAACAAAAACGAAACCTGTAGGGCAAAGTATGAGCAGCAGTTCCTTCACTGAGAGAAAATAATAACAGTGGCAGTAGCAATGATTGAAGGTAGAGCTATTGATACCCAATTTAGCATCCTCAATAGTCAGCGACCTTTGCACAGGTATCAGTAGGCAAAGGCAGCAGTAGCAGGCTGCAGGTCATAGTGTGATCAACATCAAGCACCCAACTTGAGCAATGTTCTTGATGGACTATTACAAATAGTACTGGCCAGCTCACCATGAACTTGCTGTGCTAAACCAATCACCTCACCCCACCCTTACCAGACCCTCCCCTTCCTTAAGGAGGATAGTATCTGAAAGGGCAGCCATACCTTTTTTTTTTTTTCCACTTGTAACAGTATTATTAAATAAAGGGAATGCCACTGACTAGTGTATCTGGATTTAAGCTGGCGATTTGCTGGTAATTCAAGATCACCTTGAGAATAGCAAGGAGAGATACAGCCTTGGTGATTTTAAAATGTTCAAACTACTTACTCAAGGTGAAGAGATTCTAATGTTAGCACTATTCCCATGATGGACTGAAGAGACTTTTGAGGAGGAGGTTTTCCCAGGGGGAACAGATCATCTTGTACAAATCTGGTCTAAATGACAGAAGGCCAGGATCAAAGTATGAGTGATGCCTAAAGGATATTTATCAAATGTGGAGATGAAAGCCATTTTGACAATCAAATCAGTTGCAAAAGTTTCCCACAGGCTGGACCATGGGGCTGAATCTACACTATGAATGAGGTACAAACAATACAGTGCTTTATTAAAGGTACAGGGTGAGGGGATGACAACTATCTGATAATGCTCAAATAGGGTAAAGCAGGTTGCACTGATTTTTGTTGTGTTCTTAACATTAACTTGAATTTATTTCTCAAAATTAAAAAGTAAAAAAAAAAGATATCCAGTCTTTCCAACTCTTGAGAGACTGTTATGGATTGAACTGTGTCCTCCCAAAAATGTGTGTCAACTTGGCTAGGCCATGATTCCCAGTACTGTGTGGTTGTCTACCATTTTGTGATCTGATGTGATTATCCTATGCATTGTAAATCTTAACCTGTATGATGGTAAGGAGGCAGGATTAGAGGCAGTTATCTTAAAGAGGCAGGACTCAATCTGCAGGATTAGTTTGTCTCTTGAGTCGATCTCTTTTGAGATATAAAGGAGAGAATCAAGCAGAGAGGAGGGGGACCTCATTACCACCAAGCAAGAAGAGCCAGGAGTGGAGCATGTCTTTTGGACTCAGGGTCCCTACACTGAGAAGCTCCAAGACCCAGGGGAAGATTGATGCCAAGGACCTTCCACCAGTGCCCACAGAGACAGAAAGCATTCCCCTGGAGCTGGCACCCTGAATTCGAACTTCTAGCCTACCAAACTCTGAGAGAATAAATTTCTATTTGTTAAAGCCATCCACTTGTGGTATTTCTGTTATAGCAGCACTAGATAACTGAAACAGAGACTAATATTTTCTGGGACAATAGTGTAGTTGGATGAAGTTTCTGAGTTCTCTGCACATGGAAATCAGTTGCTTCATGCTAACAGTAGAGAGGAAGAATAACTCTTAGTTGGGAGTTAGAGGCTACTGAACATGAAATTAATGCTAACAATCCCCTATATTCTTAAACTTATTCCCCAGGCATTTACCTCAGGCAAATTTCCAAATTTTAGGGATTTTTCAGATAATGATTTTTAATTTAGTTCTGCTGTGGTCATTAGAAGATGCTGTGTATCACTTCAGTCTGTTGAAACATCGTATTTAGACTTGTTTTATGGCCTGACATATGATCTATTATGGTGAATATTTCATGTGCACTTGAAAAGAATGTGTATTCTTCCATTATTGGGTGTTGTTGTTATTAGTTGATGCCAAGTAGGTTCCAGCTTATGGCAATCTATGTTTAACAGAACAATATGTTGCTCAGCCCTGTGTCATCTTCATGATCATTGGCATGTTTGAGTCCATTGTTGAGGCCATTGTGTCAATACATCTCATTAAGGGTTTCCCTTGTTTTCACGGACACTAACAATCATGATGATCTTTTCTACTGATTGTTCTTTCCTAATGACGTGTCCAAAGTAAGAGAGCCAAAGAACCGCTATCTTCACTTCTAAAGAACATTCTGGTTATGTTTTTTCTAAGACTGGTTTGTTTTTTCTTCTGGCAGTTCACAGTGCATTCAATATTCTTCCAAACACCACAGTTTGAATGCATCAATTCTTCTGTCTTTCTTTTTCATTGTCCAGCTTTCACATGCATATGAGGCAACTGAAAAGACCACAGCTTGGGCCAGGCGCCCTTTAGTCATCAAGGTGACAGTTTTGCTTTTTAGAACTTTGAAGAGGTCTTTTGCAGCAGATCTTCCCAATTCAATACATCATTCGATTTCTTGATTGCTGCTTCCATGGGCGCTGATTATTGATCCAAGTAGAACAAAATCATTGACAACTTCAATTTCCTCTCCATTTATCATGATGTTGTTTAGTGGCCTAGTTGTGATGATTTTCATTTTCTTCAAGTTCAGGTGTAATATATGCTGAAGGCTGTATTTTTTTACCTTCATCAGGAAGTGCTTCGAGTTGTCTTCATTTACAGCAAGCAAGATTGTATCATCTGCATATTGCAGGTTGTGATGAGTCTTCCTCCAATTCTGATTATTGGCTGTATTGTTCTATAACAGTGAATTAGGTCATTTTTGTAGAAAGTGTGCTTTGAGAATTCTATATTCTTACTGATTTTCTGTCTGCTTAATCTATCAATTACTGAGAGCCAAACTAGTTGCCATCCAGTCGATTCCGACTCATAGCAACCCTATAGGACAGAGTAGAACTGCTCCACAGGGTTTCCAAGGAGCGGCTGGTGGATTTGAACTGACGACCTTTTGGTTAGCAGTCAAGCTCTTAACCACTGTGCCACCAGTTGTTATGAGTTGGAATTGACTTGATGGCAATGGGTTTTTTACTGAGAGAGGAGTATGAAGTCTCCAGCTATAATTGTGAATCTGTTTATTTATCTTTTTAGATCCATCAGTTTTTGCTTTCTTGGTGAATTGGTAGCCCATTTGTAATTATAAAATGCCCTTTTTTTTAACTTCATTAATATTCTTTGTTCTAAAGTCTACTTTAATATAACTTTATGGTTAGTATTTCTTAGGATTGGTGTTTGTGTGGCATATCTTTTATTATCTGTTTACTCTAAATCTGTCTTTATATTTAACATGAGTTTTTAGTAGGCAACATAGAATCTAGCTTTTTTATCCACTCTGACAATTTCTGCCTTTTAATTGGAATTATTAGACCATTTTCGTTTAATGTGATTATTAGTTATTCCTTGTTTTTTCTTCATCCTATTTGTTCTTTGTTCCTTTTCCCTCTTTTCCAAAGAAAAGTTACAAGATATTCTTATATTTGTTCTAATGTATATAATGTGTCTCACCCACTCCCCTTCCTAGCTGCTTTTAAGATTTTTTCAATCACTGATTTTCAGTAATTTGATTATGATGTGCTTTGTTGTGATTTTGTGATTTTTCTTTTTTTCCTGCTTTGAGTTTGATTTAGCTTCTTGGGTATATGATTTTATAAAATTGATAAATATTTTAATCATTATTTTTTCAAATTTTTTTGACCACTCCTTCCTCTTCTGAGACTTCATAATATACATGTCATCATGCTTAATATTGTCCCTTAGATCACTGAGGCTTTGATAGTTTTTTTTCAGCCTTTTTTCTTTCTGCTTCAGTTTGGATACTTTCTATTGCTATATCTCCAAGTTCAGTCCTCTTCTCTTTCGCAGTGTCTACTCTGTTCTTGGAGTCCCTGGGTGGCACAGACGGTTAAGCACTCAACTACTAGTCGAACGGCTGGTGGTTCAAACCCACCCAGGGGCACCTTGGAAGAGAGGCCTGCCAATCTGCTTCTGAAAACTCATAGCCTTGAAAACCTTATGGAGCACGGTTCCACTCTGACACACATGGGGTTGCCATGAGTCAGAATTGGCTCAATGGCAACTAACAACAACTATATTGTTAAATCTATCCAGTGCATTAGTTTCTTAAATATATTTCATTATTTAACTCTAGAGATTCTTTTCTAAATATTCCATTTCTCTCTGTATTGTGTTTATGTTTTCTTTTAAATCCTTGGTCACATTTATAATAGCTGTTTAAAGTCCCATATATTACTTTAATCAGTTCTGACATTTCTGGGTCTGTTTCTATTGACTCTTTTTCTTCAGGTTATGGGTCAAATTTTACTTCTTCATCATATGTACTAAAATTTTTTATTAGATCTTGAAACTATTGAGTGAGTGGAGTTTTTGTCTTCCTTTAAGGATTGTTGAATTTAGTTTTGACATGCCATTAACTTCCTTACAGATCAGTTTGGTTACTCTGAGGCTTATTTTAAAGACTTTTTTTTAAAGGTAGGTCTACAATAGCTTTACCCTAATTTAAAGTTACTACACAGGCATGACTGTTATAGGACCCTTATTGAGTCCCCCACATGTTCAACAAGGTTTCTCCACTCTGACTAGTTGGAATAGCATCCCAGCCCTGTGTGAACTCTGAAAATTGTTCAGCTTAAAATTTTGTGATAATTGCTGTTTCTGTGGTAGCTATTATTTTCTGGACCTCACGTAGTTACGCACTATGCAGGTGCAGCTGTGTGTTCACCAAAAGACTCAAGGGAACTTCATGAAAATTTATTGAACACTTTCTCTGTATAACTTCTTCCTTTCTATTACTTCATCCTGTAAATTCCATGTACTTGAGCTCCCCAGAATTCTGATCTCTGTCTCCTCTTTCTAGTGAGACCAGTGTTTTGTTTGGGTTTCCTTTCTTGTACAGTGATCCAGAAAATTTCTTCATGCAGAAAGGCTGGACAGTTGTAGAACTTATCTTGCTTATTTTCCTTCTCTCAAGGACCATACTCCTATGCTTCCTATGCTCAAAGTCTGGAAACAGAGCTTCATAGTTTGTCAAGTTTTCTAGTTATATGTTGTAGGAGGGCAAGTCTGGTGCCAGTTATTCTATTATGGCTGACAGCAGAAGTTGAAAGCGTGGGTTTTAATCTCTTATCTTGATGTACAATTCAAATTTTTTCCATTGTCATGGAACAAATAAATTTTTTTAAAAATGTATGAGTCAGCACCAACTCATAACAACTCTATGTACAACAGAACAAAACACAGCCCAGTCTTGCGCCATCCTCACAATTGTTGTTATGCTTGAACCTATGGTTGCATCCACTGTGTCAATACATCTCCTCGAGGGTCTTCCTCTTTTTTGCTGACCGTCTACTTTACCAAGCATGGTATCCTTCTCCGGGGAGAGATAACATGTCCAAAGTATATGAGACGAAGTCTTGCCATTATTGCTTCTAAGGAGCATTCTGGTTGTACTTTTTCCAAGACAGATTTGTTCATTCTTCTGGCAGTCTATGATATATTCAATATTCTTCCCCAACACCATAGTTCAAAAACATCAATTTTTCTTCAGTTTTCCTTATTCATTGTCCAGCTTTCACATGCATATGAGGGGACTGAAAACACCATGACTTGGGTCAGGCACACCTTAATCCTTAAAGTGACATCTTTGCTTTTTAATACTTTAAAGAGATCCTTTGCAGCAGATTTTCCCAATGCAATGCATCTTGTGATTTCTTGACTTCTGCTTCCATGGGTGTTGATTGTGGATTCAAGTAAAATGAAATCCTTGACAACTTCAGTCTTTTCTCCATTTATCATGATGTTACTTACTGGTCCAGTTTTGAGGATTTTTGTTTTCTTTATGTTGAGGTACAATCCATACAGAAGGCTGTAGTCTTTGATCTTTATCAGTAAGTGCTTCAAGTCCTCTTCACTTTCAGAAGCAAGGTTGTGTCAATGCATACCTCAGGTTGTTAATGAGTCTTCCTCCAATCCTGATGCTGCATTCTTCTTCATATAGTCCAGTTTCTCAGTTTATTGCCCAGCATACAGATTGAATAGGAATGGTGAAAGGATACAACCCTGATATACACCTTTCCTGATTTTAAACCAAGCAGTATTCCCTTGTTCTGTTCAAATGATTGCCTCTTGGTGTATGTACAGTTTCTGCACGTGCACAGTTAAGTGTTTTGGAATTCCCTTTCTTCTCAATGTTATTCGTAATTTATTATGATCCACACAGTGGAATGCCTTTGCATAGTTAGTAAAACACAGGTAAATATCTGTCTGGTATTCTGTGCTTTCAGCCATGATCCATCAGATGTCAGCAATGATATCCCTTGTTCCACGTCCTCTTCTGAATCTGGCTTGAATTTCTAGCAGTTCCCTGTCAATTTACTGCTGCAATGGCTTTTGAGTTATCTTCAGCAGTTTTCACTTTTGTGTGATATGAAAGATAGTGTTTGATAATTTCTGCATTCTGTTGGATCACTTTCTTTGGAATGGGTACAAATATGGATCTCTTCCAGTCAGTTGGCCAGGTAGCTGTCTTCCAAACTTCTTGGCATAGAAAAGTGAGCTCCTCTAGCACTGCATCCACTTGTTGAAACATCTCAATTGGTATTCTGTCAATTCCTGGAGACTTATTTTTCGTCAATGCCGTCAGTGCAGCTTGGCCTGTTCCTTCAATACCATCAGTTGGTGGTCATATGCTACCTCCTGAAATAGTTGAATGTTGACCAATTCTTTTTAGTATGGTGACTCTGTGTATTTCTTCCATCTTCTTTTGGTGCTTCCTGTATAAATATTTTCCCTGTAGCATCCTTCAATATTGTGACTTGAAGCTTTTTTTCTTCAGTTCTTTCAGCTTGAGAAATGCCTAAGAACTTCTTCTCTTTTGGTTTTCTATCTCTAGGTCTTTGCACATTTCATTATAATACTTTACTTTGTCTTCTCTAGCTACCTTTTGAAGTCTTCTGTTCAGCTCTTTTACTTTATCATTTCTTCCTTTTGCTTTAGCTACTCTACGTTCAAGAGCAAGTTTCAGAGTCTCTTCTGACATCCATTTTGGTCTTTTCTTTCTTTCCTATCTTTTAAATGACCTTTTACTTTCTTCATGTATGATGTCCTTGATGTCATTCCACAACTCGTCCGGTCTTCAGTCATTAGTGTTCAACGCCTCAAATCTATTCTTGAGGTGGTCTAAATTCAGGTGGTATATACTTAAGGTTGTGCTTTGGCTCTCATGGACTTGCTTTAGTTTTCTTCAACTTCAACTTGAACTCATATATGAATAATTGATGGTCTGTTCCACACAGATGGTCCCTTGTCCTGTTCTGACTGATGATATTCAGCTTTTCCATTGTTTGTTTCCACAGATGTTGTCGATTTGATTCCTGTGTACTACATCTGGTGAGGTCCACTTGTGTAGTTGCTGTTTATGTTGTTAAAAAAATGTATTTGCAATAAAGAAGTCATTGGTCTTGCAAAATGCTATAATGCAATCTGGAGTCATTTCTGTTACCAAGGCCATATTTTCCAACTGCCAATCCTTCTTTGTTTCCAATTTTTGCATTCCAATCACCAGTAATTATCAATGCATCTTGACTGCATGTTTGATCAATTTCAGACTGCAGAAGTCAGTACAAATCTTCAATGTCTTCATCTTTGGCATTTGTGGTTGGTGCAAAAATTTGAATGATAGTCATATTTACTGGTCTTCCTTGTAGGCGTATGGATATTATCCTATCATTGACAGCGTTGTACTTCAGGGTTGATCTTGAATTGTTGTTTTTGAAGATGAACGTGACGCCGTTGCTCTTCAATTTGTCATTTCTGGCATAGTAGACCATATGATTGTCTGATTCAAAATGGTTAATATAAGTCCATTTCAGCCCACCAACACCTAGGATATCAATCTTTATGTGTTCCATTTCCTTTTTTACAGCTTCCAATTTTCCTCGACTCATACTTCGTACATTCCACGTTCCAATTATTAATGGATGTTTGCAGCTGTTTCTTCTCATTTGGAGTTGTGCCAACTCAGCAAATGAAGGTCCTGAAAGCTTGACTCCATCTGTGTCATTAAGATCATCTCTACTTTGAGGAGGCAGCTCTTCCCCAGTCGTATTTTTAATGCCTTCCAACCTGAGGGCCTCACCTTCCAGCACTGTATCAATGTTCCACTACTATTCATAAGGTTTTCATTGGCCAATCTTTTCACAAGTAGACTGCCAAGTCCTTCTTCCTAGTCTGTCTTAGTCTGGAAGCTCTGCTGAAACCTGTTCACCAAGGATAATGCTGCTGGTATTTGAAATACTGGTGGCAAAGCTTCCTGTATCACAGCAACATGAAAGCCACCACAATATGACAAACTGACAGACACGTGGTGGATAATATCATGTATTAGGTCATTCCATATATATTTAACGGTTACATTACTTATCCCACACATACAAGCTATGTGAACTTCAGTAAGTTGTTAAATCTCACTAAGACTTAATTGCCTTAATTGTAATATGGGAATAATAATGTTCATCTCATGAGGCTATAAGGACTAGAAGTAATCAGGTATACAAAGCCTGGTCAGTAGAAGATGACTGATAAATGTTAGTTCTTTTTCCTTACGTTTGCTGTTATTTATATCATATAACTAACAGTATGAGAAATTAAAGTTTAAAAAGTGGTAGAATTTTATAGCAACATATATTTTTCTCCAATTGATTTTAAAATAATCTTATTTCTCCTGTAAATCAAACAACCAACTAGATGCGTGTTAAATACAGTGATCTTATATTAATGTATTTTAATTATTCTATTATATTATCAAAGAATATACTGGTGTTCCCTCTGTGCCAACATTTAATTGACTACTTATGTCAGTAATAAATTTATCTAGCACCTTTCAAAAACCACAAGGAATTAAAAAGTACACATATAGGATCACTTAAATTTCTTCTATCCCTAGCTCTTAGCCACCATTCTACACCTAATCTCACACAGAATTCTAATATTCGAATCCAATTTCAAAGCCAAGATACACATGCCATTCTTTCTATTCATTACTAAGCTAGAATACAGACCCCAATAAATCAGCCAATAAACATTCTGAACACCAGAGCAAAGCTTGTTGACTTCTAGAATAACCCAACTTTCACAGTTTGCTAGTTTGGCTTACAAAAATAAAACCCAATGAGGTTATAGTTGTACCCCAGGGGCTGGAAAAGTGGTACTAGAATGAGGAAGAAGTCATCTCATCTCATTGTGTAAATAATCTGAAAGTATATGAGGTGGTCGGAACAGTACAGATCATCTATTTAGTTCTATGGTTTTCAATTGTGCTCCAAACATGGAGGTAGTGGGGATGAAATGATGGGAAAAGGAGAGATTAAATTGGAAGAACTCTAGACAGTCTCCTTCTTTCATGCAAAATAGTTCCAATACATTATTTGGGTTTTGTAGTATGATTTGATTTGTAAAAAAAAAAAAAAAAAAAAAAATAAGTGTTACTACTAACCAAAAATATTGACCAATCATAATATACCATGTTTTTACTCAAATAATGTGTGCCTTCTGTGTTTCTTTGCCAGCTGTACCCTCCCCTGCCGAGGAACCCTCACAAGCACCACCATACCAGTCCTCTTCCACATATTGCTGAAAAAAAAATTGGCATAGTGCACTTAAACAAAAATAGTTTGTGGTAGGGAGGGTGTGGCCAGCAAACAAAAGCAGAAGGCACATGTTATTTGTGTAAAAATATGATAATGAAATAACCTCATTTTACATATGGAGAGTGATGCCCAAAGGTGTTAAGTAACTGTGGACAAGTTTACCCAGTCAGTTAGTGTCACTGCTATGACTAGAAATCACATTTATGGTCTCACAGGATGCTGTTTCTTTGTTTGTTTACAAAGAAAAATTTTACGTCTAGGGAAGGTTTTCAAACTGTTGGTTCTTTCTTCCTCCTGCTATGTTCAGGGTAATGTACTAGATTCTGGGAAAACAAAAATAGGGTTAGGGTCTAATGGAGAAAAATAGGCCAGTAAAACAATAACTAAAACACAGTGTTGTTAGTGCCTTTTGAAGGTAAGCATAGGGCACTACCAGAATATAGAGGATGGGCGTATAAACCTGACTGAAGGTAAGGGGGTAGGTAATATCAGAGCAAGATATTGAAAGATATTTGTCAGTAAAAAGAGCAGAGAGTTCCTTCCCGACAGATGGAACACTATGTGCAAAAGCATTAATGTGAGAGAAAGAATTGTGTTCCAGGAATAGCAAGCAGATTGGTGTAGCAGGAATTTAATCTACATGGGAGAGGGTAGCATGAAAGATGAGAGAGAAGAGATACACAGAAGTCAGGTTAGAGGTCTTGCATCTCTCAGCCCAAAGAAGCTGAGGAAGGAGCTGCAATCACCACCATGGTGTCCCTTTGGACCCCAGAGTGATGGCTTGGCCTTCACTTTGCTCAACTGTTCTGATCATTTGCCTCTAATGGAACACATTCTATTTCCAAGCCACTGTCTAACTAATTACTTACAACACTGCTTCTGCTTTGCTATTCTTAAGGGACATTTCTCCAGCTGACATCTTATGATAACTGATTAGTAAAGTAGGCCAAAGAGTATAAGAAAGGTGTAACTCAGAAATTGGTTTTCATTGATTCTTTCTATGCCCAATCTTTGAAAATATTTCAATGAAGGGGAAAATAGTCAAGGCATCGTACTTGGAGAAGGTTTATATCAGCTGAGCATAAGTTCAGATCTTCATCAATATCAGCAATAAGAAAATATTCTTAATTGGAGAGTTGATTTTATGCTACCCTTGAATTACAAAAACACAAGTGCTGAGGGTAAAGCATTAATATAAAAATTCAGAAATGGAAGCGTCTTATAACAAAACATATACCAAAGTAGTGATGTTATTGCTCCCAGTGGAAAAATATGCACACATACCTACACTCACATACATTTTATGCCTGTAGTTCCAAAGGTGTATCATGGTGAATTTAAAAGTTTTATTTCTCACCTTGGTATATTTTGACTCTCCATTAACCTAACAGAGAAACGTGCTTTGGTTCAGACATACCTGGGTTTAAATTCCAGTTTGCATCTCTCTAACACTGTGTTAAGACGCAGGTTATGTAACCTTTTGAACTTCAATGTTCACATCTATAAAATGAAAGAAACAGCTCATACTTTTTTTTTCCTGAGAAGTAAATTAAATCCAATTAATTTAATTTAAAATATTACACAATACCTATTCCATTTTTTAGAGAATTTAGACTACACATCAGAAGCCATAGAGTTAATATTTGACTATCCTTATTCTGAGACTGAACTGAGAGCTGATAAAAATCAATCTTTCCACACATTAATTCCTGAGTTGGGACCTGAGTCCTTCTCTCTGGCAACTCTAGAGCTGATGATTCAAGCAATACATTAAACCTAACAGGTCAGATGGGACAGCTAAAGGAACAGTATAATGACCAGTACCATTCAAGGTACTCCATGACTTGGGCTTCACCAGAGGCAAGGAATGGCTATATTACCAAATCCAACTAATCTACCTTAAAAAAAGAATAATTAGCTATTCACTGCCATATAAACTTTAGGTAATTACAGATCCTGGAATTTTGAAAAATTAAAATAAACATCATTAAAAAATGGGGAAACCAATGAGAGCCATTTGTGGTGGTCCTGAAATGGTTTTTAGCAGAACAGTCTAGCAGGACTGTCAAGACTGTATCTCAAATCACATTAATATGAACATTTATCATTCAAGCCTTAGCTCTACATTAGCCAACTGAAGCTATTTAAATTAAGCAACAGGACAATTTAGGTTAGACATGGAGCTTAAGATTTGCCTACTCAGTGAAGTTCAAGCTAACCAATCTAGCTTTTTGCTCTCATAAAATCATAGAATCTTTATGTTGGAAGGGATATTAGAGTATCAGCTAGCTCAGTCTTCCACTCAAATAGAAAGCCTTGCTATAATACACTTCTCTGTGCTTTGATTTTGCTTTATTACTTTTGCAGACACAAAACTCACTAATTCATAAGAAATTTTTGTCAGCTCTAATTGTTAGAAATATTTTTCTGTATTTATATGAAATATTTGTCACTTCCACCCATTTGTATTAGTTCTGGCTCTGGACCCCCAAACATTCCCCTGTTGTGCAGGTGCCTTTCAATATCTGAAGATATCTCTTATGTCTTCTTTGGGTCTTCTTTTCTCCCAGCCCAACATCCAAGTTCCCTTTAATGTACTTCATAAGATACAGTTTGCAAGTTATCCTCTTTCCTAGTTGTCATCTCCACCTCTCGTCTGTGGTAGTTTATATATTGTTGTGATGCTGGAGGCTATGCCACCACTACTTCAAATACCAGCAGGGTCACCCATGGTGGATAGGTTTCAGTGGAGCTTCTACATTAACACAGACTAGGAAGAAGGACCCGGTGATCTACTTCTAAAAAAATTGGCCAGTGAAAACTTTACGAATAGCAGCAGAACACTGTCTGATATAGTGCCGGAAGATGAGCCCCTCAGGTTGGAAGGCACTCAAAATACTATGGGGGAAGGGCTGCCTCCTCAAAGTAAAACCGACCTTAATAACGTGAATGGAATCAGCCTTTTGGGACCTTTATTTGCTGAGCTGGCACAACTCCAAACGAGAAGAAACAGCTGCAAATATGCATTAATAATCAGAAAGTGGAATGTACAAAGTATGAGTCTAGGAAAATTTGAAGTCGTCAAAAATAAAGTGGAACAAATAAAGATCATTATCCTAGGCATTAGTGAGATGTAATGGACTGATGCTGACCATTTTCAATTAGATAATCATATCGTCTACTATGCAGGAAATGACAAATTGAAGAGGAATGATGTTGCATTCATCAGCAAAAACAATGTTACAAGATCTATCCAGAAGTTCAGTGCTATCAATGATAGGATAATATCCATACCCCTACAAGGAAGACCAGTTAATACAACTATTGTTCAAAGTTATGCACCAACCATTAATGCCAAAGATGAAGAAATTGAAGATTTTTACCAATTTCTGCAGTCTGAAATTGATCAAACATGCAGTCAAGATGCATTGATAATTACTGGTGATTGGAATGCAAAAGTTGGAAACAAACAAGAAGGATTGGTAGTTGGAAAATGTGGCCTTGATGATAGAAACAATGCTGGAGATCGCATGATAGAATTTTGCAAGACCAACGACTTTTTCATTGCGAATACCATTTTTTAACAAAGTACATGGCAACTATAAACGTGGACCTCACCAGATGGAGTACACAGGAATCAAATACACTACATCTGTGGGAAGAGATGATGGAGAAGCCCAATATCATCAGTCAGAACAAGGGCAGGGGCGACTGCAGAACAGACCATCAATTGCCTGTATGCAAGTTCAAGCTGAAATGGAAGAAAACTAAAATAAGTCCATGAGAGACAAAATACGACCTTGAGTATATCCCACCTGATTTTAGAGACCATCTCAAGAACAGATTTGAGACATCGAACACTAATGACTGAAGACTGGACGAGTTGTGGTATGATAAAAACATCACAAATGAAGAAAGCAAAAGGTCATTAAAAAGATAAGAAAGAAAGAAAAGGTCAAAATGGATGTCAGAATAGAATTTGAAACTTGCTTTTGAACATATAGTAGCTAAAGGAAATGGAAGAAATGATCACGTAGAAGAGCTGAAGAGAATATTTCAAATGGCAGCTAGAGTAAACAAAGTATTATAATGAAATGTGCAAAGACCTAGTTTTAGAAAACCAAAAGGGAAGAATGCAGTCAGCATTTCTCAAGCTCAAATAATTGAAGAAAAAATTCAAGCCTCGAACTGTTATATTGAAGGATTCTATGGGCAAAATATTGAATGATGCAGGAAGCACCAAAAGAAGATGGAAGAAATACACAGAATCACTGTACTAAAAAGAATTGGTTGATGTTCAGCTATTTCAGGAGGTTGCATATGATCAAGAATCAATGGTATTGAAGAAAGAAGTCCAAGGGGCACTGAAGGCATTGGAGAAAAACATGGCTCCAGGAATAGAAGGAGTATCAATTGAGATGTTTCAACAAAAGGATGCAACTGTGGAGATGCTCACTCATCTATGCCAAGAAATTTGGAAGACAGCTACCCGGCCAACCGGCTGGAAAAGATCTGTATTTGTGGCATTCCAAAGAAAGGTGATCCAACAGAATGTGGAAATTATCAAACAATATCATTCATATCACACACAAGTAAAATTTTGATGAAGATTATTAAAAAATGGTTGCAGCAGAACATCAACAAGGAACTGCCAGAAATTCGAGCCAGATTCAGAAGAGGACATGGAATGATGAATATCATTGCTGATGTCAGATGGATCTTGGCTGAAAGCAGAGAATACCAGAAAGATGTTTACCTGTGTTTTATTGACTACTCAAAGGCATTCAATTGTGTGGATCATAAAAAATTATGGATAACATTGAGAGGAATGGAATTCCAGAACACTTAATTGTGCACATGAAGAACCTGTACATAGACCAAGAATTAGTCGTTTGAACAGAACAAGGGGATACTGAGTGGTTTAAAATCTGGAAAGGTGTGTGTCAGTGTTGTATCCTTTCACCATTCTGATTCAATCTGTATGCTGAAAAAAAAAATAAGTCCAGAGAAGCTAGACTATAAGAAGAAGAAGGAGACATCAGAATTGAAGGAAGATTCATTAACAACATGCGATATGAGATGATAGAAACTTACCTGTTGAAAGCGAAAAGGACTTGAAGCACTTACTGATGAAGATCAAAGACTACAGCCTTCAGTATGGATTGCATCTCAACATAAAGAACACAAAAATCCTCATAAGTGGACCAATAAGCAACATCATGACAAACGGAGTAAACATTGAAGTTGCCAAGGATTTCATTTTACTTGGATTCAAAATCAACGCCCATAGAAGCAGCAGTCAAGAAATCAAACAACTTGTTGCATTTGGAAAATCTGCTGCTAAAGACTTCTTTAAAACCTTAAAAAGCAAAGATATCACTTTGAAGACTAAGGTGCACCTGATGCAAGCCATGGTATTTTCAATCACTTCACATTCATGCAAAAGCTGGACAATGAATAAAGAAGACCAGTGAAGAGCTGGTGCATTTGAATTGTGGTGTTGGTGAAGAATGTTGAATATACATGAACTTCCATAAGAATGAACAAATCTGTCTTGGAAGAAGTACAGCCAGAATGCCCCTTAGAAGTTAGGATGGGGAAACTTCATCTCAAGTTTGATTATAATATGTCTTGGTGACTTTCTTCTGGGATCTACCTTATGTGGGGTTCGATGAGCATCTTGGATAGATATCTTGTCATCTTTCAGATATCAGGGAAGTTCTCTGCCAACAAATCTTCAACAATTCTCTCTGTATTTTCTGTTATCCCTCACCCCTTTCTGATACTCCAATCACTCGTAGGTTATTCCTCTTGATAGAGTCCCACATAATTCTTAGAGTTTCTTCATTTTTTGAAATTCTTTTATCTGATTTTTCCTCAAATAAGTTGGTGTCAAGTTCTTTATCTTCAATCTCACTAATTCTGACTTCCATTGCCTCAA
>NW_004443939.1:6123187-6130835 GCF_000243295.1 Trichechus manatus latirostris
CTTGTTTTGTTTTGATATGCCCAAATAGGCTGCTCGTATGAGCTAGTTTGATTATTGGCACCTTTGAAGCTCTAATGTCCTGTCACCAGGTGGTTAGATCTGTTACTAGGTACGTGAGCTCAGGAGTCCACCCAATCCTCCTGTATGGGTTCAGCTCAGGTGCCCAGGTAGATAGCCTCCAAGTATGTGGTGTAAGCTCTCAGTTACAGTCCTAGACAGGCATGGGTGATTGGTGTAGGCACAGCCATCTGGCTGCAGCAGGGGGACACACTCTGAGCAAGGCAGGGGGCTGATGGCCTCCCCTGAGTGTCCAGAAGGAATGTCCCTGTTCCCTAGAGCATGTAGGTGGATGGGTTTTGCAGCTGGACTATGAGCACCTAATGCTGTTGGCTATAAGGACTGGGGAGCACCTCTGATTCATGGGCCCCTATTATAGGTGGCTAGGTGGCGTGGGTGGAGCCACCAGTCCTCAGGCTCCTAATGTGGGTAGGTGAAGACCCTGCTTAATGGGCAGAGCAGTGTCAAATGTCAAGAACCTGCCACTTCACAGCTGAAACAGTTGAAGTTAGACTTCAGGTATATACCCTGTTGTACTGCGGTAATGAGGGCCTATGCTGTTGAAATGGGCCCACACAAGTCTATGCAAAGGGAAAGGCCCTCAAAGTCCACGGATCCCTTATACCTGTGCCTAGGCAAAGGAGCTGTGCCTACCCTGGGTTCCGGCTTATGAGAGCCAGCAGTCTATTTTTTCCCCTGTTTGTTAATTTGTTCACTCTTCAAGGCAGGGAGAGGGGCTCCAGGCATCTTTCGGATCCTACTTCCATCCCAGGGGACTCAACAATTGCTGAAGCTTGTCTGGGACCCAATGCAGAGCAGGGAGTGGGTAGGTAAATGGGAGAGAGGTTTTCCCTAAGGGGGTTGTTTTTTATCCTCGCAGTAGGCCGTACGCAATTACTTACCTTTCGCATATCCAGGGCTGCTTCTCACTGGTTCTGGTTGGCTGTGTAGACTTTCTGGTGCTGGGTCTCTCCTGGTGTGCAAAACACGCCTCCTGAGCACTGCTGCTTGCCTGCCTCACTGCTCACCCATGAGCTGATCAGGCCTGAAGGGCTCAGGCTCTTGCCGGGTCAGGTCTGACAACTCCTCGCTGCTTCCGAACCACTCAGTCCGGTTCTTCAACTCTGCCTGTGATGTTCAGGGCTCCCAGATTACCATATATAATCAGTTCATTTGTTTTTTCAGGTCTTTGTTGTAAGAGAGTCCACCGGAAGTGTCTGACTACTCCGCCATCTTGGACCTGCCTCTGAATAATTTTTTATATATCCAAAACACTAGACCTTTGTCAGATATGTGGTTTATAAATATTTTTTCACTGTTTGTAGCTTATATTTCCATCATCTTAACAGGGTCTTCCAAGAGCAACATTTACAAATTTTTGAACAGTTTTTTAAATTTTAAAATGGTTTTAGAATTATGGAATGATTGTACACATGGTACAGACAGTTCCAATGTACCCCTATTATTGCCCTATTATTAACATTTGTCACAATTAATGAACCAATATTTTATATTCTTATTAAGTAAAGGTCATAGGTTATTCAGATTTTCTTAGTTTTTACCTAATGTCCTTTTTCTATTCCAGGATCTCATCCAAGTTATCACATTATATTTAGTTGTTACGTCTCCTCAATTGGGATTTATTTAATGCTTTTCTCATAATTAGACTAGTTGTATGGCTCTTTGGGAAGAAGACCACAGAACTTAAGTACATTCTCATCACATCCTATCAAGGGTACATAATATCAGCATGAATTGTCTCTGTTTATGGTAACTTTGATCACCCAGAAGAGCTAGTTTTTGTTAGGTTTCTGCACTTCAAAGCTACCACCCCCCACCTTTTATACTGTACTCTTTGGAAGGAAGTCACTATGTGCAGACACACTTAATGACTGTGGAATTATGCTTCACCTTCTTGAGGGCAGAGTATGTACATAAATTATTGGGAATTCTTTTGCATAGGAGATATGTCTATTTTCCTATTTATTTATGTTTTCAATACTTTATTTATATCATTGCAGATCATTTTTTTTTTTTTTTGCTTTTGTATATAATCTAATATGACTTTATTTGTTGCTAAAATTGTTCTGGTTTTGAACATTGGGAGCACTTTCAGTTAGCTCCTGAATCCCTTTGACATACCCTCACTGTGTTTGTGTGTGTGTGTTTAGTATTCCATACTTTCCGACACTGAATGATGCTCTAGGCTTATCATGTATATTTCCTACCCTAGTCCTAGAATCATCCATTTCTCCTAGGATTCCTGGTTCTTTGTATTGTAGAAAGGTATTAGAAAACAAGATCTGAGTGGTATGTGTGCACATTGCTACTGGGGAGACATTTTTCCTAGGCCCTGTATATTGACAGCAAGAAAATATATATGTGTAATACTAACCTGTATATATACAAATATCTAAAAATATTTCTATGTATAACCTTCTGTATCTATATTAACCTAAACATGAATTCATACTGATGTCTCCAACTCTAATCCATGGATCACGCAGCTGTTTCCCTTGTTTATCTGTCACATCTCACTAACAGTGAGTAACCCGGATCCCAACATCCATCATCCATTTATTTGATCGTTCATTTCTAGTAAACATATATAGTGTTTTCAGAATTGTTAGCCTGTAACCCCATGACAGGAAACCCTTGTGGTGTAGTGGTTAAGAGCTATGGCTGCTAACCAAAAGGTCAGCAGTTTGAATCCACCAGGCACTCCTTGGAAACCCTACGGGACAGTGCGACTTTATCCTATAGGGTCACTATGAGTCAGAATCAACTGAACGGCAATGGGATTTTTTTTGGTTAACCCCATGACAAACAACTTTATCAACTAGAATATTTTGCTTATGTGCAGTTTATGTACAATTGCTTTTGCCTTTAATTCTACAGACTCCACTCATTTCCAAAGTACTTAGGTCAGTATCCCCCCATCCCCTCCTGTCACACACATGCCTTTCAGTGTTGCTGTTTCATACATTTGTGATACAGTTAGATTGTTTTGTCACAGTCTGAATCCCATCCTGGGATCCTTCAACCTCCTAAATGTTTTATTTTTTTTTATTTGCATACATTAAGGTTCATTCTTTGCGATGTAAATGTCTGTGGATTTTGACAAATACATGGTGTCATGTATCCACCATTACAGTATCATATGGAATAGTTTCATGGTCCTAAATAAAAAACCCTGATCATGACCTATTGAACCCTCCCCCCGTAATCCTTGTGTCTTAGTCTGGGTTCTCTAGAGGAGCAAAACCAGTAGCATATATAGAAGTACATATATAGAGAGATTTATTTCAAGGAAATTGCTCATACAGTCGTGAGAAAATGGCTTACACAATTGTGGGGGCTGGCAAGTTCCAAATCCATGGGTAAAGTGACAGGCTGAAGACTTCTGCCGGCTCACATCATTGCAAGGGCTGATGAACCCAAAATCTGCAGGCCATACAGCAGGCTTCTGCAGGCTTATGACCCAAGGATCAAAGGTCAGGTTATGAGAAGGGTACAGGGTGGAGAAAAGAGAGCAAGCTTACCAGAACATCCATTTATATACAGGATGCAGACCACACCCCCAAGGAAACTTCCTTTCCAACTGATTGGCTGATCACATCAGATCACAGAACGGAAGGTGATTACATAGTCTGACAAACCACTGAGAATCATAGCCTAGCCAAGTTGACATGTAACATTAACCATCACACCCTGGCAACCATTGATGTATTTACTGTCTCTACAGTTTTGCCTTTTTTAAAACATCATATAAATGGAATTATAGAGTATGTAGCCTTTTCAGCTGGCTTATTTCATCTAGCAATATAAATTTAAGATCCATCCATGTCTTTGCATACATTGATTGTGCATTCTTTCTTTTTTAATCACTATGTAGTATTCCATTGTATAGATATACCACAGTTTGTTTATGAATTTGCCTATTGAAAGACACATTTGTTGCATTAGTTTTTGGCAGTTATGAATAAAGCTGCTGTAAATATTTACACACAAATTTTTGTTAGACATTATTTTTCAAATCAGCATGGTAAATAGCTAAAAGCACAATTGCTGGATCATATGCTAAAATTATGTTTACCATTGTATAAAAATGCCAAACTATCTTTCTAAGTGGCTGTGCAATTTTGCATTCCCGTCCGCAATGAATGAGAGTTCATATTGCTCCACATCCTCACAACCAATTTGGTATGATCAGTTTTTGAGATTCTAGTAGTAGTCTCAGAACTGACTCAATGGTAATGGGTTTGGTTTGGTATCTTACTATTGTTTTAATTTGCATTGCCCTAATGACAAATGATGTTGAAAAACTTTTCATATGTTTATCTGCCATCTGTATATCTTTATTTGTTGAGGTATCTGTTCATATATTTTGTCTATTTTATAATTGTGTTGCTTGTTTTCTTATTTGTGAGTTGTAAAAGTTCTTTGTGCATTTTGGATTGTCAAATATGTTTTTCAAGTATTTTCTACTAGTCCATAGTTTGTCTTTACATTCTCTTAACATTGTCTTTTGCAGAGTAGAAGTTTTAATTTTAATAAGGTACACCATAGTAATTTTATCTTTGATGGATCATGCATTCAGTGTTTTATCTAAAAATTTATCAGAAACCAAAGGTCATGTAGATTTTCTCCTAGGCTTTATTCTACAAGTTTTATGTTTTTACATTTGACCGTTAGTTTGTGATCCATTTTGAATTAATTTGTGTATAAGGTGTAAGGTTTAGGTTGAAGTTTTTTTTTTTTTTTTTTTTTGATACGGATGTCTAATTGCTTCAGCACCCTTTGTTGAATGGCTATCTGTCTTCTATTGAATTCCTTTTGCAGTACCACACGGTATTGATTACTATAGCTACATAATATATCTTGAAATTGGATAGATTGATTTCTCCTCTTTATTCATCATTTGCAAAATTATTTTAGCTATTCTAATTGTTTTGCCTTTCCAAAACAATTTTAGAGTAACCTTTCTATAGCTACAAAACTATTGCTGGAATTTTGATAGGAATAGCATAAAATCTATATTTCAATTTGGGAAAATTGACATATATACTATGTTGAATCTTCCAGATCCATGAAGATGGTATGTATTCCATTTATTTAGATCTTTCTTTTATTTCTTTCTTCAATGTATTATAATTTTCATCAGTCAAGTCCACACATGTTTTGTTAGATTCACATCTAAGTATTTAATTTTTTCTTGAGCAGTTGTAAATGATATTGTAATTTTAATTACCATGTCAACATATTCATTGCTAGTTTATAGAAATGCAATAGATTTTTCTGTGTTTATCTTGTAGTCTGCACCCTTGCTGAGCTAATTTTTAGTTCTAGGATAATTTTTGTAGATTCCTTGATATTTTCCATGTAGAGAATGACGTCATCTGTAAATATGGACACTTTTATTCTTTATTTTTTGTATTTTTGACTTTTTTGTTTTTCTTGCTTTATTTCAACTGCCTAGAACTGCAAGTACTATGTTGAATATTACAAAAGTGATGTGGAGGGAGGTAGGGGTTTTATACTTCCCTTGAACTGGTAAACTGTCAGCCCCAGTAAAGAATGATTAGTTATGTACATGTAATACCTGAAGCAACAACTTAAAAAACTATACAAAGAACTACATTGAAAAACACTATACATAAATCAAAATGAAATTTTAAAATTTGTTGAAGTAATCCATAGGAAGGCAAGAAAAAGGAAATAGAGAAAGAAACAAACAAAACCCACAAAGGTTAGAGAACAGAAAACAAACAATAAAGGCAGACTTAAGCCCTATAATATCAATAATTGCATTACATGCAAAAGGTCTAATATACCAATTAAAAGGCAGATATTGACAAGTTGATTCTAAAGTGTAGTTGGAAAAGTTGAGGATCCAGAATACCCATAGCCATTATGAAAAAGAACTAAGTTGGAGGACTTACTGTATTTTTACACAAATAACGAGCACCTTCTACGTTTGTTTGCCAACCATGCCCTCCCCTCACAAAGTATTTTCATAAGCATGCTATGCTAATTTTTTTTTACATCTTCTAAGTTTGTTTGCCAACCACATCCTCCTCCCATGAGGTATTTTCATAAGTGCTTCTATGCCAATTCTTTTTATATGACGCTTACCATAAAACTACAATAATCAAGGCAATATAGTGTTGGCAAATGGATAGATACACCAATTGATGGTCTAGAACAGAGGGTCCAGAAATAGACCTATACATAATTTTAAGAAACGGTACTGAAACAACTTGATATCCATATGGAAAAAATGAGCTATCAACTTTACGTCACACCATATTTATAAATTAAGTCAAAATGTATTATAGCCAGAGACTTCCGGCAAAATGGCACTCTAGGCAGAAGCACCACGCCATCCCTCCACAGCAAAGATCTGAAAAACTAAGCCAAACAGAGAAAACAACAATCCTGAAACCCTAAAACATCAAATGAAGAGATAAAGAACTCAACCAAGCACCAAATGGAAGGAGAAAACTGACAGAGAATTGAGAGCGAGGAGAGATTCATGCAGAGGTCTCCTAACAGCTAACGCAGCACGGATCTGCCATCTTGGACTCCTATCGGAGACCAGCAAATAGGGGGTACGAGAAAGCAGCTTCACGGATCTTCCAGCGGGAGACAAAACAACTGGTAATTTGCGATATATGCTTTCCCACCCCCCACGCTTCTTCACCCCCACTTGGCCTCCTCTGCTTCCCACAGCCACAATCTCTTGTCTGGGAAACACTGGCTGCTTGAATTCCACCCACCTGAACGGGCCGGGTCTCTGAGTGCTATTTGTTGGCTGCTGGTGTTGCTTTTTTCCACTTCTTTTGATTTCTTCCTTACCTCTCACCACCTCCCCCTGCTTTTCCTCAAATACCTGGCTCCGTGCACCATCTTTGCTTCTTCCTGAGGGGCTACAGAGCACCGGTAATTTGTGATATGTGCTTTCCCACCCCCTACCCTTCTTCACCCACACTCAGCCTCCTCTGCTTCCCGTGGACACAGTCTCTTGTCCGGGAAAAACCGGCTGCTTGGATTCCACCAGCCCGCACTAGCTGGCTCTCTTGAGTGCCTTTTGTTGGCTGCTGGTGCTGCTTTTTTTCCGCTTCTTTAGATTTCTTCCTTACCTCTCACCACCTCACCCTCCTTTCACTCAAATAGCTGGCTCCATGTGCCATCTTTGCTTCTTCCTGAGGGGCTGCAGAACTCCATTTGAGTGTGGAAATGCTTCCTGGTCTGGGCTGCCGTGCTGGTGAGGTCCCGGGGCTTTTGTTAGTTTGTTTGTTTTGAATTTTTTGTTTGTTTTCTTTTCCTTTTCTTGAGTAGGGAGCCCATTCTGGCCAGGTGGTGCTGCGTGGCTTGGAAACTACCCCCTCGGCTTGCATAGACATGCAGAAGGATCACTGAAGGGATTTCTTTCTTCGTTGTTTTTTTTTTCTTTTGTTTTTTGGGGTGCTTTTCTTGTTCTTTTTTTTAAATTTGTTTATTTTTCTTTTCCCTCTTTTTCCCTTTTTGTGTTTCTTCATTATTCAGTTTCTCGTCTCTCTATCTCTTCCTTCTCTTTCTGTTCCCTGAA
>NW_004443939.1:6137032-6140964 GCF_000243295.1 Trichechus manatus latirostris
TGGTGAAGTCATCTCCAAGGTTCACCGTTCAGCCGGGGAGTGGACAGCCCCATAAAACCAAATGGGACTAATGAGGCACAGCAGTCCAGGGACAAGGGCCAGAAGGTAGAAGGGGACAAGGAAGCTGGTGATAGGGAACCCAAGGTTGAGTAAGGATATTGTTGATGTGTTGTGGTGTTGTTAACCATTGTCATAGGGCAACATTTGCAGTAACTGTTAAATGAGAAACTATTTTGTTCTGTGAGAATAGCAGCACAATTGGAAGAACTGTGCATGTAGAAGTTTTTGAAATGGTGTATCTTTGGGTATGTACATTTTCACCAAAAAAAAGTTCGAGAAGGGAGAGGGTTGATATTTTGTGGGATTGTTAACTAATGTCATAAAACAATATGTGTACTACTTTTTCATGAGAAACTATTTGTTCTGAAAGCCTTCACCTGAAGTACAATAAAAAAAAAGTTGAAAAAATGTTAAAAAAAAAAAAAGTGTATTATAGCCCTAAATTTTAAAGTTAAACCTGCAAATATTTTAGAAGATGACATACAGAAAATCTTTGTGACTTGGTGGTAGGACACATAAAGCACAGTTTATATCCCTTGGGTGTAAGAGGAGGGTCAAATCTCTGTAAGTCTGCTGATTTTCACTGATGGTAGATTGTTTCCTTGAGTTTTATAATCTTGAATGTTGAGCTCTTGTTTAGTAAGAACTTATCTATAAGAATCATGGTGCCCTGAATTGAGGAAATGGTTTTGGCTTTCCTTCTTTCAGATGCTTCAAAGCAACTTTCATTCTGAAATTACGTTATTTTCTCCCTACGAAAAAGAATGGATTTTATCTAGTTCACCATTTCACCAAGAATGTAACTACGAAAAATATAACACCGAGGATAAATGCAGAAAATTCTAGATGTTGTGTGCTGCAGGCTTAGAGAGCAACAAGTTCAAATAGGAACACTTGATCGATAAACTGATAGATTAATTTCCTGATGTACTTATATTGAAATAAATATCATAGCTCTAATGTTTTATTTATTTTTTTATCATTGCCATTTTTGCAAGGGTAAGATACTATCTCATTGTAGTTTTGATTTCCATCTCTCTAATGGCTAATGGGAGTCCTGGTGGTGCAGTGGTTAGGAGCTTGGCTGCGAACGGAAAAATTGGCAGTTTGAATCCACCAGCTGCTCCTTGGAAACCCCATGAGGCAGTCCTACTCTGTCCTAAGGGTCGCTATAAGTTGGAATCGACTGGAACAACAAGGAGTTTGGTTTGGGTTTTTTAATGGCTAATGATTATAAACAGCTTTTCATGTATTTGTTGGCCACCTGAATGTCCTGGTGGACACTTTGTTGAAATGTCTGCTTATGTCCTTTGCCCATTTTTTGATCGGATTGTTTGTCTTTTTGTTGTTGAGTTGTTGAAATTTTCTATATATTTTAGAGATTAGACCCTTATCCAATATGTCATTGCCAAAGATTTTTTTCCCAGTCTGTAGGTTTT
The DNA here is from genome assembly GCF_000243295.1 of Trichechus manatus latirostris. NCBI lineage: Eukaryota > Metazoa > Chordata > Mammalia > Sirenia > Trichechidae > Trichechus > Trichechus manatus. The sequence goes on from NW_004443939.1 coordinate 6,138,532, forward strand.
CTTTTTACTCTGTTGGCAAAGCATTTTGATGAGCATAAGTATTTAATTTTTAGGAAGTCCCATCTAATTTGTCTTCTGTCATTTATGCATTTTTAGTTTTGTCTGATAGAGTATTTATGCCAAAAATTAGGTCCCTTAATTTTGACCATATGTAATCTTCCAGGAGCTTTATAGTTGTAGCTTTAATGCTTATGTCTTTGAGCCATTTTGAATTTGTTTTTGTGCGTGCCATGAAGTATGGATCCTGATTCATTTTTCTGTATATGGGTATCCAGTTTTGCCATCATTATTTTTTAAAGAGACTGTTTCTTCCCCATTGAATGGACTTTGATCCTTTGTCAAAGACCAGCTGCCCATAGATGGATGGATTTACTTCTGAGTTCTCACTTCTATTCCATTGGTCTATGTGTCTGCCATTGTATCAATACCAGGCTGTTTTGATTAACTTGGCAGTATAGTAAGTTTTGAGACTGGGAAGTGATAGACCTCCTACTTTGTGTTTCTTTTTCGATATCACTTTAGCTTTTCAGGGCCTCCTCTCTTTCCCTTTAAAGCTGGAGATTAGTTTTTCCATTTCATTGAAGAATATTGTTGGAATTTGGATGGGAATTGCATTATGTATAGATCGCTTTGGGTAGTATTGACATTTTCACAATGTTGAGTCTTCCAATCCATGAGCATGGAATGTTTTTCCATTTGTGTATATCTCTTTTAGTTTCTTGCAGTAGTGTTTTATAGTTTTCCTTGTACAAGTCGTTTACATCCCTGGTTAGGTTTATTCCTAGGTATTTTATTCTTTTGGGGGCTATTATAAATGGTATTGATTTCTTGATTCCCTTTACAGAGTTCTTGTTAGTTTGTTAGTGCAGAGGAACCCAACTGATTTTTGTGTGAGGATCTTGTATGCTTACACTTCTGTTATTTCCAGTAACTTTCTTGTGGAGTCTCTGGGATTTTCTACGTATCGGATTGTGTCATCTGTGAATAAGGATAGTTTTAGTTCTTCCTTTCCAATCTGGATATGCTTTATTTCTCTTTCTTGCTTTATTGCTATGTCTAGATCTTCCAGTAGAATATTGAATAGGAGTGGTGATAAACTGGATCCTTGCCTAGTTCCTACTATCAATGGGAAAGCTCTCAATTTTTCTCCATTGAGAATAATGTTGGCTGTTGGTTTTGCATATATGGCCTTCATTATGTTGAGGAATTTCCCTTTTTTTCCTATTTTGCCAAGAGTTTTTATCAGGAAAAGGTGTTGGATTTTATCAAATGCTTTTCTGCATCAGTTGAGATGATCAAGTAATTCTTTACCTTTGTTTTATTTGTATGGTGAATTACATTGATTGATTTTCTAATGTTGAAGCATTTTTGCATCCGTAGTATGAATCCCACTTGATCAGGTTTTTTTTTTTTTTTTTTTTTTTTGATATGCTGTTGAATTCTGTTGGCTAGAATTTTGTTGAGAATTTTTGAGTCTATATTCATGAGAGACATTGGTCTGTAATTTTGTTTTTTTTAGTTGTGTCTTTGCCCACCTTTGGTATTAGGGTTATGCTGGCTTCATAGAATGAATTAGGGAGTAGTTTTTCCTTTTCTGTGTTCTGGAATAGTTAGAGTAGAATTAGTGTCAACTCTTCTATGAATGTTTGGTAGAATTCTCCAGTGAAGCTGTCTGGGTTGTGGCTTTTTTGGTTGAGAATTCTTTTTTTTTTTATGACATCGTCAATTTCTTCTTTTGTTATGAGTCTCCTCAAATTTTCTATCTCAGTTTATGTTAGTTAAGGTAGGTAGGTTGCGTGTTTCTAGAAATTTGTCCATTTCTTCTAGGTTTCCAAATTTGTTGGAGTATAGTTTTTCATAATATTCTGCTATGATCTTTTTTATTTCAGTTGGTTCTATCATAATTTCATCCATCTCATTTCTTATTTTGATTATTTGCATCTTCTAATTTTTTTCCTTTGTCAGTTTCGCCAGTGGTTTGTCAACTTTATTGATTCTATTAAAGGACCAACTTCTCATCTTGTTGACTGTTTTTATTGTTTTTCTGTTTTCTATTTCATTTCATTCTGATCTGATCTTTATTATTTTCTTTTTTCTGATGACTGTGGACTACTTTTGCTACTCCTTTTCTATTTGTAGGGAAAAGATATTGATTTTGACCCATTCTTCTTTTTTGACATGTGCATTTATTGCTATAAATTCTCCTTAGAACACTGCTTTTGCTGTGTCCCCAAGGTTTTGGTATGTTGTGTTTTCATGCTTATTTGAGTCTAAGGATTTTTTTTTTGTACTTTATCTGTTGTGTATTTAGTGTCCCCCCAACCCCTCCCATCCCTCATAACCAACAAAGATTGTTTCTTTTTGTGTGTAAACTTTTTCATGAGTTTTTACAGTAGAGGTCTCATGCAATATTTGTCCTTTTGTGATTGACTT
>NW_004443939.1:6141403-6143684 GCF_000243295.1 Trichechus manatus latirostris
TGAGATGGTATCTCATTGTGGTTTTAATTTGCATTTCTCTAATGGCTAGTGATCGCAAGCATTTACTCATGTGTCTGTTGGCTGCTTGAATATCTCCTTTCTTCTTTGGTGAAATGTCTGTTCATTTCCTTTGCCCAGTTTTTAACTGGATTATTTCTCTTTTTGTTGTAGAGGTGTTGGGTTTTCTTGTAGATTTTAGATATTAGATATTTGGTGTGGGCTTCCTGTGCCTGGGGTTGGTGGGGCTGTGCTTGTGCACTTTCGCTCCATCCACCTGCACCTCACCACACCCACTAATGCAAATGGTAGGTGGGGTGGCATCTTGCACAGGGCCAGCTCTGGGGGAGGCTTTAGTTGTTACTCTGTGGTTTGACTTTTCACTGGGTGGCTCTCTTATAACCGTCCAAGTGCCTCCAACAATAAGGAATTCTTGCACTAATACCAAGCTCCTTCCCTTCTTGCACTCACCAGAGGGGCTAGAGTGTTCACTCTCCCCTCTGTTTCTCCCTTTTACTCCCCCACAGTTGTACATTCCCTGTCTATACTTTCTTATTCTCTAAGGCTCAGATGATTCAGTCTATTTTGCTTGCTCTAGAGACACTACCTTGTGGTTCTCTGGTTTCAAGGCTATACCACAGTGATGCCCTTCCCTGGCCATACCTTGCCCACTTTGTTGTTTCTTTCTGTTGTTGTCTGCACAGAATTTCTGCCACCACCTGTGCTCTCTTTGTGGTTGCTTTCCTGAGTTCTTCATTCCAGGTTGTTGTTCGTTGCTTCCCAAAATGACCATGCTGCTCCATGACAGTAGGCAGGGCCCAATCGACGCACCAATCTCTGTTTTCTGCTGGCGTAGTTCTGCCCTCCTTTCAATCTGTGCTCAGTCTGCTCCTTCAACTCTCTGTTTGATGCTCTGGGGTCCAAAGTCATTGTTTGTGTCTACCTAGTTTCTCAAGTCATTGTTGTCAGGGGGTCGTTATGATGCATGTATCTAAGGTGCCATATTGACCAGAAGGCCAAGAATTGAAAGCTATAAATTTTAAGACAATGAGAATAAATGAAGCATCCAATGGGTGGTGTAGGTTATAAAAGAGCTAACTTGATGTCTTAGGATAACAAAGGTCAGCAGTTCGAATCCACCAGCTGCTCATTGGAAACCCTGTAGGGTAGTTCTACTCTGTCCTACAGGTTTGCTATGAGTCGGAATTGACTCAAAAGCAACATGTTTTACCTTCTTATCTTCAGTAGCAGAGAGTCAATAAATAAAATCTAAAGTTGAAAAAATGGTGAAAAAAGCAATATAATCATGTTATTAGAAGAAAGGAGCTAAATGCCAGAGTGGGGAATAAAACCACTAAATGAGTGAAAAGTTGTAAACTGGTTTGGGAAATTAATTTGGGTCATTGATTGAAGATACATATAATAGGGAGAGTGGAAGAGCAATGAGAAATGAAGCAGAGGACTTCTACTTTAAAAATAAATCTGTGGGTTCCGGCAAGATGGCGCTCTAGGCTGAAGCACCACACTGTCGCTCCACAGCAAAGATCCAAAAAACTAAGCCAAACAGAGATTGCAACAATCCTGAAACCCTAGAACATCAAATGAAGAGATCAAGAACTCAGCTGAGCACCAAATGGAGTGAGAATACTGACAGAGAATGGAGAGTGAGGAGAGATTCATGCAGAGGTCCCCTACCAGCTAACGCAGCACGGCTCCACCATCTTGGATTCCTATTGGAGACCAGCAAATGGGGGTACGAGAAAGCAGCCTCACGGAGCGTCCAGTGGGAGACAAAACAGCTGCTGAACTCCACACATAACCATCTCCCCACTGCATCCTGCCTACTTGCACCGTGCGATTGACATCACACCACCAAGCAGTGCAGGCACGGCCTCCTGGAACCTGCCAAGCACTGATTACCGACCAACCCTGGTGGCTGTAGTAAGTGCCACAAACAACCCATCACAGTGGCTCCTCTTCAGCTAGACCTGCCCTGCCATACCATATCTGAGTGACTGACCCTGCCAGTTGGAGAAGGAGCTGAAATGTATTGAGCGAACAGACGAGCAAACAACAAAGAGCACGCAGTCCACCTGATCAGACATACTCAAATTTTGTTTTTATTAAAAAAGGGATAAAACAAACAAATCTACAATCAATAAATGAGAGAAATAACTACTGAATGCCCCAAAAACAGCAAACAATATCAAAACATTTACAAAAACAGGACAGGATGGTTCCAGTAGGCATCCAAATTAAAACACCAGATGACTCTCCTGTGGAA
>NW_004443939.1:6147009-6188119 GCF_000243295.1 Trichechus manatus latirostris
ATGTAGAAATTTTTGAAATGGTGTATCTTTGGGTATGTGTATTTTCACCAAAAAAAAAAAAAAAAAAAGTTGAGAATTTAGAGGGTTAATATGTTGTGGGGTTGTTAACCAATGTCATAAAACACAATGTGTACTAATGTTTCATGAGAAACTATTTGTTCTGTAAGCCTTCACCTGAAGTACAATAAAATATATTAAAAAAAAAAGGAAAAAAAAATAGATCTGTGTAGTAGTAGTTGCCTTTAGATGCAATGAATAGATCTTAGTTTGATAAAATAAACATGACCTTTGAAAAGTGAAAGGCAGTGGGAAAGGGAAGGAGGAAAGTAGAAAGGGAGAGAGAAGGAGGAAGAGCACTACAATAAGTTGCTTCATGGTAGCAGTAATGAATGTAACCTTGTAGGATAAATGAACTAAAACTAGCAGAGTGTTATGCAAATAGATATTTATTGTTGGAATGAAAATTGCAGTGACTGCATCTTAAGTGGTTGTAAAAAGGAATCTCAAATGACTTAGACAAAAATGAAGAAGCTTGTTAGACTATTTTATGTGCATCTCTATTGATAACCAAGACATTAGAGTTTAAAATGCATCTACAGAAATGAATGGTAATAGCTAACACTTTTATGGCACTTAATATATGCCAGGTAATTGTCCTAAATACTTACTTTTTGTAATTAAATCCCCACCAACCCTATGAGGTAGTAATTATCATTATTGCCGTTTTACAGGTGAAGACATTTGTACAAGGTCAAAGTACTATTAAGTGACAGAGTCAGGTCTGATTTGTTATTCTGCAAATAGTAAGTGGAAAAAGCACTATTTCTGATGTAATTTTTTACTTTGCATGATACAATGTTTTAATATGTATGACTAAGTAAATTACTACATTACAAATTAAAAGTAAACATTCAATTATTTTATATTTACCTCTTAAAGCTTATGTATTCAAATTAGTTAAAAATGTTTAGTTGATGGAGTGTAGGGAATCTTACTGGGAAAATTAGAGATATTTTTTATTCACCATTGCAGTATTTTAGGTCGTATTTTGTTAAGACCAGTAGATAGGGTTACACATTTCTTATTATATGGTTTTATAGCATCTTGTACTTTTTCCTTTATGACAACCAATTATAATTCTCATTTAAAAATTACATTGGAAATGTCTGTATAATCTCCTAAACTATAAATTTCACAAGGAAAGATATTTTTTTCACTATGTTACCTAGTATCCATCACAGTGGGTGTCACATGGTGTATACTGAACATTTGCTAAGTAAATGAATGAGAAAATACCCACTAGGTGCATGTAGTAACATTTTAGCCTATTGTCTATGAGATTTAAGTTCTTCACTTTTCTTTTTGCTATTATAAGCAACGCTACAATGAATATACTTGTATGTATATCTTTTGCATTTATCTGATTATTTCCTGAACATCCATATTTAGATGTAAAATTCTTGGGTCAAAGGGTGTGTACATTTAAAATGTTAAAAAATATTGCAAGATTGACCTCCAGATATTTACTATAAAATTTTACTCCCATCCATAGTGTATTCATTTGTGAAGGCAATGCTAGCTTTTTAAACTGGTAGACTCCAAATCTCAGTAGACCAAAAAAAAAAAAAAAAAAGGAAATTAATTTCTTACTTACATAAAGTCCATTAGGTAGTAGGGTCCATAGTGGGGGTCTATGCAACTATTGAGAGATCCAGGTTGATGGAGGTTGTCAGCTTCCATATATGCCTTCCAAAGTCACCCTGAACTTCAAAATCCAGCCAGTAGTTAGGGAAAGAAAAGAGAATACATATATGTGTGTGTGTGTGTCTGTGTCTGTGTCTGTGTAGCTGGCATAAGTGAAGGGGTGGGATGGAAGTTTTATGGGTCTGGCCGCGAAGTGACATACATCACTCTGTCCCATGTCACAACCCAGACCTTAGTCAAAAGACATCATCTATGTGCAAATGATAGAGCCCTGGTTGTCCAATGGTTAAGCACTATTGCTAATTGAAATGTTGGTGGTTCACAGCAACACACAAACTCAGAAGACAAGCTAGATAACTGGGATCTTCTAAAAATTAAACACTTATGCTCATCAAAAGACTTTACAAAAAGAGTAAAAAGAGAACCTACAGACTGCAAAAAATTTTGGGCTGTTACAAATCCGACAAAGGTCTAATCTCTAAAATCTACATGAAAATCCAACATCTCTACAACAAAAAGGTAAAGAATCCAATTAAAAAATGGGCAAAGGAAATGAATAGACACTTCACCAAAGAAAACATTCAGGCAGCTAACAGACACATGAGGAAATGATAGAGATCACTAGCCATTAGAGAAAGTGCAAATTAAAACAACGATGAGATACCATCTCACCCCAGCATTACTGGCACCAATCAAAAAATAGAAAATAACAAATGTTGTATAGGCTGCAGGGAGATTGAAATTCTTATGCACTACTTGTGGAAATGCAAAATGGTAAACCATTTTGGAAAATGATATGGTGTTTCCTTAGAAAGCTAGAAATGGAAATACCATATAATGCACAATCCCACTCCTAGGAATATATCCTAGAGAAATAAGAGTCGTCACTCGAATAGACATATGCACACCTGTGTTCATGGCAGCATTGTTCACAATAGCAAAATGATGGAAACAACCTCGATGCCCATCAACAGATGAATGGATAAACAAACTGTGGTGCATACACACAATGGAGTACTAAGCAACGATAAAGAACAATGATGAATCTGCGAAGCATCTCACAACATGGATGAATCTGGAGGGCATTATGCTGACTGAAATAAGTCAATCACAAAAAGACAAATATTGTATGAGACCACTGCTATAAAAACTCATGAGAAGTTCTACACACGAAAAGGAAAAATCTTTGATGGTTACAAGGGAGAGGAGTAGTGGGGATGCAAAAACACTAACCAGACAATAGATAAATGGTAACTTTGGTGAAGGGTAAGACAGTATACAATACTGGGGAAGCCAGCACAACTTGCCCAGGGCAAGGTCATGGAAGCTCCATAGATGCATCCAAACTCCCTGAGGGACTGAATTACTGAGCTGAGGGCTGTGGGGACCATGGTCTCAGGGAACATCTAGCTTAACTGGCATAACATAGCTTGTAAAGAAAACGTTCTACATTCTACATTGGTGAGTAGCATCTGGGGTCTTAAAAGCCTGTGAGCAGCCATCTAAGATACTCCACTGGTCTCACCCCTTCGGGACCAGGGGAGAATGAAGAAAACTAAAGACACAAGGTAAAGTTTAGTCCAAAGAACTAACGGACCACAATTATCACGGCCTCCACCAAACTGGGTCCAGTACAACTAGATAGTGCCCGGCTACCACCACTGACTGCTCTGACCGGGATCACAACAGATGGTCCCGGACAGAGCTGGAGAAAAATGTGAAACAAAATTCTAACTCACAAAAAAAAGACCAGACTTGCTGGCCTGACAGAGACTGGACACAGCCCGAGAGTATGGCCCCTGGTCACACTTTTAGCTCAGTAATGAAGTCACTCTCGAGGTTCACTGTTCAGCCAAAGATTTGACAGCCCCATAAAATAAAACGAGACTAATGGGGCACAAGAGTCTAGGGACAAGGACTAGAAGGCAGGAGGGGACAGGAAAGCTGGTAATAGGGAACCCAAGGTTGAGAAGGGACAGTGTTGACATATAGTGGGGTTGTTAACCATTGTCAGAAAACAATATATGTACTAACACTTTAATGAGAAACTATTTGTTCCATAAACCTTCATCTAAAGTACAATAAAAAAATACAATTAAAAAAAAAAAATGTTGGTGGTTCAAACCCAGCCAGAGGCTCCATAGAAGAAAGACCTGGTGATCTGCTTCCATAAAGAATAAAGTCTAGAAAACCCAATGGGAAAGTTCTACTCTATCAAATGGGGTTGCTATGAGTTGAAATCAACTTGATGGCACCTAACAACAACAACGGTATGTGCAAACGGGGGAAGAAACTCCAGCTGTTTATATAGGAGGAAAAAATCACCAGCAGTCATCAGCTTCTGTCTGCCACAGTGTATGCCAGCGCCCATTCTCTACGCTGCCAACACGGAATATTAGCCATCTTTTTAACCTTTGCCAATCTAAGAGGAGGAAAGATAACATCTTGTTTTAATTTGTGGTTTTAAAAATCTCTATTGAGATTGAACATATTTTATATGTATTTTAGCCCTATTATGCCTTCTTTTGTTAATGTGGTTTGTCCAGTTTTCTATTGGACAACTTTTATTCTTAATCTCTTAACATATGCTTCATGCCTCTGTTTGTATTCAGATTTAATTAGTCTGATTCCAAAGCCTGTTCATTTTAGCACCATGATGACTCAATGGAGGCTGAATATTTATTTCCAAGTTCTATAACTTTGGTTTTTTGGGCGAAAAGCTTGAAATCTAGGAACAGATATAAAATTGTTGATCTCTGAGGTGACCATTTGTGAGTGATCCATAAACACGGCTGCAAACTTGATTCTTCAGAGTGCCAAGCATCACTTCAAAGGAACTCAGATTAAGCAAGTTTAAAGGTAACTCAAAATCAGGTATGAAAATAAGTGAAGAGGTCAAGGCCAAGGATGGTAATGAAAATAGGAATGATTTCAGAAGAGAAAAGAGCAGGGTCCTGGACTGTAAATAAAAAGTTGACGTGGCCTTGGTGTGTGCTTTTATTGGCAGCACAACGTGTTTAATTTATGAATTTAATTACACACATATTTTAAAATTATATGTAGTATAAAATAATAGAAGAATTTTAATGTATTGCTTTTTCCATGCTCATATTTTGTGAAACAATTTTCTTAGAATTCTTTACATGCATTTTTATTTTTTACTGTGGTAAGTATATTTGTAACAAAGCTTTACCGTTTCAACATTTTTTACATGTACAATTCAGTGACATTAATTATGTTCATCATGTTTTGCAATTGTCATCACTATCTGTTTCCAAATTTTTCCATTACCCTTAGAAGAAGCTCAATGCCCTCTAGGCACTGACTCCCCCTTTACCTTCCCTCCAGACCCTGGTAACCACTAATAAACTTTGGTCTCTATACGTTTGCCTATTCTAGATATTTCATATAAATGAGATCATACAATATGTGTCCTTTTGGGACTGACTTATTACTAGAATCCCTTTTCTTTCTTTTCTCCAAATTTTTCTTTAAATGAATCTATTTTTTAAATTTTCCAAGCAAACCACCCCTCCTCCAATTTTTATATCAATTCTTCAGGTTCAGAAGACTTACGTACAATTTCTACAATTTTAGTGGTTTCTGTAAGCAAGCATATTTAAAATTCTAAAGTTAACCTATATCTTTTTCCTCCTCTGTATTAGTTGATTTTATATTTGGATACATGTAAGAGAAAACCTAAAATAATAGCAGCTTAAATAACATAACAGTTTATCTTCCACATAAAATAACTTCAGATGGGCATTATAGGTTTGATGTGGAAGCTTCATGGTTATCAGGCACACAGACCATTTCTAATTTTCTGTTCTGTCTTCCTAAGGTGTCATCTCCATCTTTAAGATCAGCTTATCATCCAATATGGCTAGTAGCACTTGAGCTATCCTATCCATATTCCAGAAATAAGGATAAGGGAGTGAAGGTAAAAGTGATTTCCCATCTGGCTGAATCACACCTACTTAAGAAATGTTTCATGAATGTTTCACATACAGTATTTACTTCTCATTGACAAGATATTAATTGATGAGTATTAACTAAACTGCAAGTGGGGTGTTATGGATTGAATTTTGTCCCCCCAAAAGATAGGTGGAAGTTCTAACCCCCAATTTCTCTAAATGTGACCCCGTTTGGAAATAAAGTCTTTGAAGATTGAGTTATCAATTAAGTTAACATAAGGTCATATTGGAGTAAGAGGGACCCAAATCCAAAATGAGTTGTATCCTTATAAAAAAAAAGGGAGAAGAGATAGAAAGATAGACACAGAATGAAGACAGCCATGTGAAAACAGAGGCAAAGATGGAGTGATGGTGCAGTTGCAAACCAAGAAACATCTGAGACTACCAGAAACTAGAAAAGACAAGAAAGAATCATCCCGTAAAGCCTTCAGAGAGAGCATGGCCCTGCTAATATTCAAACTCCTAGCCTTCTGGCCATCACTTTTCTGTCAGATTGTCGTATTGTGGTGGCTTGCATGTTGATGTGCTGTTGAAAGTTATACTACTATTTTAAATACCAGCAGGATCACTGATGGTGGAGAGGTTTCAGGGGAGCTTTCGGATTAAGACAGACTAGGAAGAAGGAGGTGACAATTTACTTCTGAAAAAGATTAACCAGTGAGAACCTTATGGATAGCAGTGGAACATTGTCTGATGTAGTGCTGAAAGATGAGCCCCTCAGGTTGGAAGGCACTCAAAATACGAGTGGGGAAGGGCTGCCTCCTCAAATTAGCATCAACTTGAATGACGTTGATGGAGTAAATCTTTCGAGACCTTCATTTGTGGCACAATTTAAAATGAGAAGAAACAGCTGCAAACATCCATTAGTTATAGGAACATGGAATGTATGAAGTATGAATCAAAGAATGTTGGAAGTCATAAAAAATGAAATGGAATGCATTAAGATTAATATCCTAGCAATTAGTGAGCTGAAATGGTCTGGTATTGGCCATTTTGAATGCGAAATCATATGGTCTAGTATCCCGAGAATTACAAATTGAAGAGGAATGGCATCACATTCATCTTCAAAAAGAGCATTTCAAGATCTGTCCTGAAGTATAATGCTGTCAGTGATAGGATAATATTCATACACCTACAAGAAAGACCAGTTAATTTTATTCAGATTTATGCACCAACCACTAATGTCAAAGATGAAGAAATTTAAGATTTTTACCAACTTTTGTAATGTGAAATTGATCAATCATGCAATCAAGATGCATTGATAATTACTGGTGATTGGAATACAAAAGTTGGAAACGAAGAAGGATCAGTAGTTGGAAAATATGGCTTTGGTGATAGAAAAGACATCAGGGATCACATGATAGAATTTTGTAAGACCAATGACTTATTCATTGGAATTACATTTTTCAACAACATAAACAATGACTATAAAAGTGGATCTCAACAGAAGGAATATACAGGAATCAAATCTACTACATCTGTGAAAAGAGATCATGGAGAAACTCAATATCCTCAGTCAGAACAAAGCCAGTGGCCTACTGTGGAACAGAACATTAATTGCTCTTAGGCAAGTTCAGGATGAAGGTGAAGAAAATTAAAACAGGTCTATGAGAGCTAAAATATGACCGTGAATATATCCCACTTGAATTTAGAGACCATCTCAAGAACAGATTTGATGCATTGAATACCAATGACTGAAGATCAGACGAGTTGTGGGATGACTTCAAGGATATCACACATGAAGAAAGCAAAAGGTCATTAAAAAGAGAGGAAAGAAAGAAAAGACCAAAATAGATGTCAGAAGAGACTCTGAAACTTGTCCTTGAAAGCAGAGTAACTAAATCGAACAGAAGAAAAGATGAAGTGAAAGAACTGAAAATAGATTTCTAAGGGCGGCTCAAGAAGACAAAGTAAAGTATTATAGTGATATGCACAAAGATCTGGAGATAGAAAACCAAAAGGAAGGAACTTGCTTGACTTTTCTCAAGCTGAAAGAACTGAAGAAAAAATTCAAGCCTCAAGTTGCAATATTGAAGGATTCTATGGGCAAAAAACTGAATGATGCAGGAAGCATCGAAAGAATACACAGAGTCACTGTACAAGAAAGAATTTGTTGATGTTCAACCATTTTAGGAGGAAGCATATGATTAAGAACTAATGATATTGAAGGAAGAAGTCCAAGCTGCAATGAAGGCATTGGCAAAAAACAAGGCTCCAGGAACTGACGGAATACCAGTTGAGATATTTCAACAAAAGGATACAACTGTGGAAGCACTCACTCGTCTATGCCAAGCCATTTGGAAGACAGCTACCTGGCCAGCTGACTGGAAGAGATCCATATATGTGTCCATTTCAAAGAAAGATGATCCAAAAGAATGTGGAAATTATCAAACAATATCATTAATTTTACATACAAGTAAAATTTTGCTGAAGATAATTCAAACCTGGATACAGAAGAGGACGTGGAAGGAGGGTTATCATTGCTGATGTCAGATGGATCTTGGCTGAAAGCAGAGAATACCAGAAAAATGTTTACCTATGTTTTAATTGACTACAAAAATGTATTCAACTGTGTGGATCATCACAAATTATTAATTACATTACAAAGAATAGGAATTCCAGAACACTTAATTGTGCGCATGCAAAACCTGTGCATAGACAAAGAGGTAGTCATTCAAACAGAACAAGGGGATACTGGGTGTTTTAAAATCAGGAAATGTGTGCTTCAGGGTTGTACCTTATCACTATACTTATTCAACCTGTACTTTGAGCAAATAATTTGGTAAACTGGACTATATGAAGAGGAATTTGGCATCAGGATTGGAGGACAACTTATTAACAACCTGCAATATTCAGATGACACAACTTTGCTTGATGAAAGTGAAGAGGACTTGAAGCACTTACTGGGGAAGATCAAAGACTACAGCCTTCAGTATGGATTGCACCTCAACATAAAGAAAACAAAAATCCTCACAAATGGACCAATAAGCAACATCATGATAAACAGAAAAATTATTGAAGTTGTCAAGGGTTTAATTTTACTTGGATCCACAATCAACGTCCATGGAAGCAGCAGTCAAGTAATTAAATGACGTATTGCATTTGGCAAATCTGCTGCAGAAGACCTCTTTCAAGTGTTAAAAATCTAAGATGTCACTTTGAGGACTAAGGTGAGCCTGACTCAAGCCATGGTATTTTCAGTCACCTCATATGCATAAGAAAGCTGGACAATGATTAAGGAAGATGAAAGAAGAATTGATGCCTTTGAATTATAGTGTTGGCAAAAATACTGAATATACCATGGACTGCCAGAAGAAAGAACAAATCTGTCTTGGAAGAAGCACAGCCAGAATGCTCCTTAGAAGCGAGAATGATGAAACTTCGTCTCACATACTTAGGACATGTTATCAGAAGAAGGACATCATGCTTGCTAAACTAGAGGGTCAGTGAAAAAGAGGAAGACCTTCAATGAGATGGATTGACACAGTGGTTGCAACAGTGAACTCAAACATAGCAATGCTCGTGAGCATGGTGCAGGACTGGCAGTGCTTCATTCTGTTGTACATAGGGTGGCTATGAGTCGGAACCAACTGGAAGGCACCTGTGACAACAACAAGCCTCTCATACTGTGAGCCAATCAATTTTGGTTGTTTTAAGACACCTAGTTTGTGGAGCTGTGTTATGGCCAAAACAAAACCAAACCCATTGCTGTCGAGTTGATTCTGCCTCAAAGAACCTGTAGGACAGAGTAGAACTGCCACGTAAGGTTTCTAAGGCTGTAGTCTTTATGGAAGCAGACTGCCCCATCTTTCTCCCACAAAGTGGCTGGTGAGTTTGAACAGCTGACCTTTTGGCAGTCCTAGGAAAAATACAGGTGGGCTGGGAAACAAGAAATTTTATATAGTCACATTGCCATCCTCGCTACATTTTTTCAACTAATGCAAAAGGAAAAAAAAATGATACGAGACAGGCAACTAATAGTGTCTACAGCCACATTCTCCCAAAAAAGACAAGGAACTCAAGACTCTATCTTCTACTCAAATCTCCATCATGGGTTTTAAATACTGTATCCTGTATTTTATTTTTGCCTTATCTTTAATTCATCTTTTCATTAGTCTTTTTTTTCCTTAAAATAATTTTTTATTTAAATTTACCAATATGTTTTAGGGATTTTTTTGCCCACATTTGTTTCTTGAGCATCTACTTACCTTCTGAGATTTCTTCTTGCTGAAGTGCATCGTTCAGTAGTTCTTTAAGTGAGGATATATAGATGGCAGATGTTTCTAGACACTGTATTTCTGAAAACCTTTATTTCACTATCAGTCTTGAATGATTGTTTAGCTGACTATAGAATTCTAGGTTTTTATTATTTTCATTAGCACTAAGTCTTTTATCTTCTAGCATCTATTATGGCTAATTTAAAATCTTTATGTTTTTATGGGCAATCTGCCTTTTCACTTTAGTAGATTTTTTCCTTTTTTTTATTTTTATTTTTGTAGTTCATGGAATACCTAAATGTTGAGTTGTTTTATTTATCCTTCTTGAGTTATGGTAGATTCCTTCCAACTAAACATGAATATGTTTCTTAAATTATTGAAAACTTTAAGCCATTAATTTTCCATGCATGTCTTCTCTCTCATTCTTTTTATCATCTTTTTCTGCAATTCATATTAATCAGTACGTTTGCAGCTTCTCTTTCTTTCCTCAGTATTTCCTAATATCTACTTAATATTTTCTGTATTTGGTTTGGTGCCTTCTGGATAATACTCAGATTGACTAATTCTCTGAACAGTCTCCTAAGTTTAATAATTATAATTTTTTGTATTTCAAATAGTTTATTTTTTATTTGGAGAATTTTAATTTTGCTTTTCTATTCTACTTGTGCTTTTGTTTCATTATATATTTTTTTCCTTAGGGCCTCTGTTCCTTCTTTTTAAAATAAAACTTTTAATTTTAAAATAACTCTTACAGAAAAGCTTCAAAGATAGAGAGTTCCTATATATCACCTAACCAGTCTATTGTTAAAATCATTCCTTCTTAATATATTTGGATATTATTGAAATATTCACTTTAATGTCACTTTCAAATTATTCTATTATTTCACATTTTGGAGTTAAAATTATTCTCACTTGTTGTGTCTGCTTAATCTCTCCTATTATGGTATATTTCCTCATATTATTTCCTGTTTTGATAAACCGTAAGCTCATTTTTAATGGGAAGTGTCTTGCTGGGTATTCCCAACTGTGCTCTGGGTTGTGGAAATATAATGAAGGAGTGGATTTCCATTTGCTCATGGGTTTCCCAGGTGTTAGACTTTTTTTGGAGGTGCATTATTTCTTATATTGATTTCCCAGGACTGCTGTAAAAAATTACCACAGAGTGGCTTAAAAGAACAGAGCTTTATTCTTTTACAGTTATGGAGGCTAAAAGTCCAAACTCAAGGTGTTGGCCAGGACATGCTCCCTCTGAAAGCTGTAGGAAATGATCTGGCTTGCCTCCCTCCTAGCTTCAGCTGGCTGCCAGAAATTCTGTTTCTTGGCTTGTAGAGGTATCACTCCAATCTCTGCCTCTGTCGTCACATGGCATTCTCCTTGCTGTGTCTCTTTGTATCTTTACATGGCTTTCTTAAAGTCATTGGAATTAGAACCCACCGGAATCCAGCATGATCTCACATTAATTAATTGTATCTACAAAAAACCTATTTCTAAATAAGTCACATACTGAAGTTGTGGGTGTAAGTGATTTTTAGGGGGATATGATTCAACCCAGTACATATCTCATGTGGAATTTTGCCTAGCATGAATTGTGCAAATTTGGACAGCCCTGGTGGTGAAGTGGTTGAGAGCTATGGCTGCTAACCAAAAGGTCGGCAGTTTGAATCCACCAGCCACTCACTGGAAACACTAAGGGACAGTTCTACTCTGTCCTGTAAGGTCGCTATGAGTCAGAATCAACTTGATGGCCAAGGGTTTGGATTTGCTCCCCCCGCCACACACACGCACAGCATATCCTTTGCCGTCCAGTCGATTCTGACTCATGTGGTTGTGGTTGTTAGGTGCTGTCGAGTTGGTTCTGACTCATAGCGACGCTATGTAATATAGAATGAAAACACTGCCTGGTCCTTTTCCATGCTCACAATCGTTGTTATGCTTGAGCCCATTGTTAGAGCCACTGTGTCAATCCATCTTGTTGAGAGTCTTCCTCTATTTCGATGACCCTCTA
Organism: Trichechus manatus latirostris; assembly: GCF_000243295.1. Classification (NCBI taxonomy): domain Eukaryota; kingdom Metazoa; phylum Chordata; class Mammalia; order Sirenia; family Trichechidae; genus Trichechus; species Trichechus manatus. The sequence goes on from NW_004443939.1 coordinate 6,158,910, forward strand.
CTTTACCAAGCATGATGTCCTTCTCCAGGGACTGATCCCTCTTAATAACACATCCAAAGTATGTAAGATGTAGTCTCGCCATCCTTGCTTCTAAGGAGCATTCTGGTTGTACTTCTTCCAAGACAGATTTGTTCATTCTTTTGGCAGTCCATGGTATATTCAATATTCTTCACCAACACCACAGTTCAAAGGCATCAATTCTTCTTTGATCTTCCTTATTCACTGTTCAGCTTTTGCATGCATATGATGCGATTGAAAACACCATGACTTGGGTCAGGCACACCTTAGTCTTCAAGGTGACATCTTTGCTTTTCAACACTTTAAAGAGGTCTTTTGCAGCAGATTTGCCCAATGCAATGCATCTTTTGATTTCTTGACTGCTGCTTGCATGGGTGTTGATTGTGGATCCAAGTAAAATGAAATCCTTGACAACTTCAATCTTTCCTCCATTTATAATGATGTTGCTTATTGGTCCAGTTGTGAGGATTTTTGTTTTCTTTACGTTGAGGTGTAATCCATACTGAAGGCTGTGGTCTTTGATCTTCATCAGTAAAAGCTTCAAGTCTTCTTCACTTTCTGCAAGCAAGCATGTGTCATCTGCATAATGCAGGTTGTTAATGAGTCTTCCTCCAATCCTTATGCTGCGTTCTTCTTCCTATAGTCCAGCTTCTCAGATTATTTGCTCAGCATACAGATTGAATAGGTATGGTGAAAGGATACAACCCTAACACACACCTTTCCTGACTTTAAACCACGCAATATCCCCTTATTCCATTTGAACAACTGCCTCTTGGTCTATGCACAGATTCCTCATGAGCACAATTAAGTGTTCTGGAATTCCCATGGGAATTCCCATGGGAATTCTGACTCATAGCGACCCTATAATAGGTGATTCTTTTCAGTCACAGGTCAAAGCAGGAGATAAAGTTTCCAGGACGCCTAGACTGTTATGTGGAAATTTTCTAGATACAAGTACTCAAATGGGACAATTCTTTACTTGAACATATTAGAGAGGCTGGTTCCAACTTCTCACAGTGCATAGAGTCCTGTAATCTCATGAAGACATTAAAATCTCAGCTTCAAATTTGATACTCTCAGACTCATTCATATATTTTAAATGTATTATTTATATTTTATCAATTGTTTCTGTGTTTTAGATTAGGGAGTTGGGAGGCAGTTGAAAGGAGTTAGCCCATCTCTGTCTACTCAATTCATCTCACTGACTGGATTTTGAATCTGCTTATTAGTTTACAGATAACTCTCACATCAACATAGGAGTTTATCTTGGACAACATGATTGGAGAGAAAATCAGATTTTATCTTGATATCAGTATATTAAAAATATAAATGAAGACAAATCAAGTGTGGTTCAAGGAGGAAAATTCAGGACATGGAAATAATGGAGTGGTTGGTTAACAAGTGAAGTGACTAAAAAGATCCTGAGAGATTAGTGACTAATTTAGTGACTCTGAGTTAGATATGTATTGTTAGGCTGCTAGTCCATGAGGACAGTGACCCAGTCTGCAATTTTCACTGCTTTATCCTCAGCAGCTAGTACCTTGCTCATTAATAGGTGCTCAATAAACACCTTTTGAAATAATTAACAGATTTCTATTGAAAGTTGGGGGCTGACTCAGCATGAGTCCGTTTAACATCACATAAAATTTCATGCTATGCATTCGCTGGTTCAGTTGCAGGGAATTGATTTGATCCATTCCTCATGCCTTATCTTATTCGGCACTTAACTATCTATCCCATCTACCAACTTTGTTCCTTGTTTTCTTATTTTCATACTTCACCCTATAGATCAGTTCCAAGCTATTATCTTTAAAGCTATTACCTTAGCTCCTTTCTAGAAATAATCCCTGCCTTTTCCACCAGCAATGGTGCTATCTCCTGCCACGCCTAATAGTTCTAGGTCCTCAATAGAGCCTCAAGCATCCTTCTTCCTGGAGCTGCCCTTTGAACAATCCTCTAACCACCCACCCTGTGTTCATGGTTGAGTGTAGGTTCAGATATCTAGACTCAAAACTATAGAAACAACAAGTAAATCTTCATTTCATATTCAAATTGGTTGAGATGCAGAAATTAGAAATATTCTAATTTCACTAATGTGGGAAAATAAAACCTTTTGGAGTCTTTGTGTAAGGATACAAGTGAAAAGAATATTAGATTTGTTAACATCTAGGTGTCAGCTGGAGTTCCTAGGTGGCACAAACAGTCAAGCCTACAACAGCTAACCAAAAGGTTGACAGTTCAAATCCACCCAAAGATGCCTTATAAGAAAGGCTTGGCTATCTACCTGCTTCCAAAAGATCACAATGTTGAAAACCCTGTGGAGTGCGGTTCTACTCTGATACATATGGGGTCACCATGAGTCATAATTGGCTCGACAGCAACTGGTTTGGTTTGGTTTAAGAATTCAGTTACACGTAACAAAGACTACTCGTAACTATTTTATTTTATGTATTTATTTTTTTAATTCTATTTGTTGTTATTGTTGAGAATATACACAACAAAATATACACCAATTCAACCATTTCTATATGTATAATTCAGTGACATAGATTACATTCTTCAAGTTGTGCAAATATTCTCACCTTCCTTTTCTGAGTTGTTCCTCCCCCATTAATGTAAACTCACTGCCCCCTAAAGTTCCTATCTAATCTTGCAAGTTGCTACTGTCATTTTAATCTCATATAGATAGTTCTTAATGCTGAAGGCAGACATTTTATACTAGTTAAGCTAAACTATTGTTTGGTTTTAAGCAAATTTCAGGAGACATTTTTGGTTTAAGTTTTGAAGATTATCTCAGAGCAATAGTTTCAGGGGTTCTTCCAGCCCCCATAGCTCAATAAAAGTCTGGACTCCATGAGAATTTGAAATTCTATTCTACATTTTTCCCCTATTCCCTGTTGATCTAGATTCTTCTATAGAATTTTTGCTCAAAATGTTCAGTAATGGTAGCCAGGCACCATCCAGTTCTGGTCTCATGGCAAAGGAGGCAATTATTCATAGAGGCTATTAGCCACACGTTCCATATCCTCCTCCTATTTCTGATTCTCCTTCTTCCTGTGTTGCTCCAGACGAATAGAAACCTATTGTTGTGCCTTGGATGGTCGCTTGAAAGCTTTTAAGATCCCAGGCACTACACAACTGAACTAGGAGGTAGAACAGCAGCACTAAACACGTTATGAGGTCAATTAACCGGGATGTCTCATGAAACCATGACCCGAAGCCTCCAAACCATGGAATCAAATACCATGAGGTTTTTGGTTGTACATAAGCAGACTCAGCAGCTACTCTTTTTGGTTTGTATGTTTTGTTGTCGTAAATATATCCATCACACAACTTTTGGCAGTTCATCTTTTTACAGATGTACAACTTACTGACAACAATTACATCAATTGCCTGTGCCACCCTACACTTAATCAATGCGAAATTTCCATCGTCGTTAACCCTCCCTTTTCCCCTCCCTCCCACCCCTGGTAACCACTAATAAATTGGTCTCTGTACTTTTGCCTTTTCCTGCAGTCTAACTATTTTAAACAAAAAGTAATTCAATTCTTGGAATTAGGGGTTCATAAAATTGTTGAAGGGGCAGGCGTCCAGGAATAACTCCCCTAAAATCAACATGGCCATTCATGAAAACTGTTACCTCTGCTGCTATCAGGAAGCTGGGGCACTAGGAATCCACGGGACCAACTGCTGGTTCCAGGATCTCACCACTGTACCCGTCTTTCAGGCATCAGGGAGCTGCCACAGCCACAGTAGACTCCGGAAGCACATCATCTTGGTTGCAATCTGGAGATCAGAAAGCTACTAGGAAAACTTTTGGTTCCTCAGTCACTATGCCTGCTGGTTTCACACCTTAGAGTCAGACAGGCCCTGGTTTGAATGTTGGTTCTCTTATATATTAGCTATGTAAACATAGGAGTATTGTTTTACATCCCTGAGCACCAGTTTCCTCATCTGTAAAATGGGAATGATAATAATTCCATAAGTTTATTGTGAAAATGAATGATATCCTAAACATGCTGCTCGATACAAAATTGATACACCAAAAATATTGGTTATCTTTCTAAATTTGACTATTCTTTAGCTTGTTCTGTGACTTTTGAGTGAGTCAGCCTACATGAATCTATTAATTTCATCATCTGAAAAATGCAATTTATGATACTTTTCTTGCTAATCGAACGGTGAAAAGGGTTGTGAATTGTTAGGTAATAGTATTTCCTTTATAGGCTGGGCTGCTCTAAATGATTTGAACCAGCTCAATCTAAGCAAACAGTCAAGTCCTTCACAAAATCATTTCCTGTCTATTTGCTTTTCTTTCACTGATAATATATCAAGTCAAAGTTGTTAATGAGTTTATATATGTGGCTTTTCATCTAGAAAGACAGATGATACAATAATAAGAAAATCATATCTAAGAGGAAGGCTTAAAGGAACAGAGATTATTCAGCTGTAAAGGTGATTTATGATGGGTCTGCAAGCATAGAGACAAGCTTCACTTCCAGAAAACCTAATATCTGAACACTGATGTTTATAAAACCCAAATGTTGGGATAATCAATCACTTCACAGGAGGATTCCTCACCTCTGAAACAGATTATCTTTTGCACAGGGACTATCCCAAATAGAAATCAATTAAATTTATAAAATTCAATTTGCCCAAAACGGTTCAGTAAAAGGAGGTCCATCTGTCTAAATGCCTATTACACTAAGGATGGTCACCATCTGTTTCCTAATTCCCACTGGGCAGCAAATAAGAGTTTGAATTTTAAAATGTGAGATTTAAGTTGATCTGTAGAAGAATTTCATATCTATGTAGGCTTGTTAAACATAAGCACAGGTTAATGAAGGCAAGTTATAGACTTTTCCATATGTTTTGAAAGCAAAATGACCTTATCTGTTTTCTCCAGGAAGATGGCTTAAGAGTCAGCCTATCTAAAGACTGAAGGTGAGTGAAGTGAGCTTTCAGGCCCTGCAGCCCTAGGAGGTCATGACTTTGCCGAGCGTAGATAGTGTCCCGAGCTATTTGTGAAAAGCATTAGAAGAAATCTTGCCCTGTGGAAGAGATTCACAATTTAGATTGTGTATAAAAGACGAGTAAATATAGAGGCTGTTGAAGGGCTGGGAGACATCTTTTCAGCAATATGCTTCTCAAAACCCAAGACACTTATTTTCCCAAAATAAGTAGGAAACCTGGAGAGAATATACTTTCTTGTAAAGCTTTTCCTGGACATTTCCATAACTTACTGTCTTCATACTCATCACAACCCAACATGCACACAGAGGTACAGAGACAAAAGAGCAGGAGAAAAAGCTTAAAGAACATTTTCTGAATGTTTGATGTCAACCATCTAATTTAAGGTGATAACAAATTTGACTTTTTTCATTTGCTTTTTGGTGATTTAGTTTAGTTTGTTGAAATCACGGATTTAAAATAATTGATCTTTCCCTCCTGAAAAGCATGTTCTTAGCACTTTATCTATCTCTTTAGTGGTATTCAGGTAAATATTTAACAACTAAATTTCTGAGAAAAAAACAAAAACAAAAAACTCTCTGATTTGTAGCATTTGCCAATTTCCATGGTGTAAATTCTTCCACCACGGCCAAGTTCAAACTACAACTTGATGGCAGCACGTGCAGAGCTGTGAAGAGTTGCACACAATCAGTTCTCATGAATCAGCTCCAGCACAACTGTTTCATCTTTAGGACATTTGTCACTCTCATGGCTGCATTGAAACCTTATACATGCTTAGCTTCTTTTTTTCATTGTAAGCACAATTCTCTGGCTCTTCTACTTAAGTGCTTTTTTCTGATAAATCTCTGTCCTCCACTATGTCTGGCATTTGTGTAGTGCTTGACTAATATCTATTGAGAGATGACTCAATGAATGAATGAGATTTAAAATTCTAACTAACCCTGAAGTCCAATGATAAAGAGTGAAATCTTATTTTATTAGCATTTTTTTTTTACTTTCAATAGTTTGAAAATATGGTGTTAGGGATTGAACTATGTCTTTCTGAAATATGTGTTGGAATCTTAACCTTATACATGTGGATGTAATGTAATTACCTTGGTAATTATAATGTAATTATATCATAATGTAATCTAATACAATTAATTAGTCAGTTGAGGTCATACTGGTGTAGGGTGGATCCTAAACCTAATCACTTCTGAGTTATAAGAAGAATGGACACAAACATATACAGGCACACACACATGGGGTGAGGGGGGAGACAGAAGCCATGTGAGGATTGCCAAGGAATGCCTGGGGCTACAGACAATGAAGAAATTGATGAGGCCAAGACTCTTAGCCTTCAGAACTGTGAGAAAATATAATTATGTTCTTTGAAGCCATCTACTTGTGGTGTTTCTGTTACAAGAGCACTAGGAAACTGAGACATATGGAAAATACAGCTCAAGCAAATTTCTTCTTCTTTCTTCGTATCCACACCTTGATTTTGTTCAGATATTGGGCAGAAATATACTCAAGGCTCAGAAAGATTAGATGATTTGCCCAAAGGGCAAAACTGATGAGCAGATCTAGCTGCATAATTTGTGGGACCTAGTGCAAAATACAAATATGAGATTCCTTGCTTAAAAGCAGAAAACAAGTGCAATTAAAGGTAGGTACTACACTGTAAGATATTTTCCTTTCTTTTGTGGTCTCTTAGGCTGTCATGGTGGGTTTTTTTTTTTTTTTTTTTTTTTGCTGTTTATTGTTGTGCTCCCAAGAAATATGAAGAATTTAAAACTCAGCATCCTTATTCTTGACTTCAGAAAAGTACATAAGGACTTTGTATCATAGTCCATTCAGTGACATTTAAAGCTCCATCTTTATAATATGTATATGTTTCTTCTCCCAAATCCTTACTGTCATATACACACGGGACTGGGTAGTCATTGAATTTTTAGTTTTTATTTCCTTCTACCTTCTGTAGAAGAATCAAAAAGAATGAGCCATTCATGCTTTACTGACCCTCAGGACAGAATTAGGACACTGTGTTGTTGTTGTTAGCAGCTGTCCAGTTGCCTCCAACTCATGGCAACCGCGTGTTACAGAGTACGACTGCTCCATAGGGTTTTCTTGACTCTAATCTTTATGGAAGCAGTTTGCCAGGGCTTTCTCCTGTGCAGCCGCTGGGGGAGTTTGAATTGCCAATCTTTAGGTTAGCAGCCAATGGCAAACCACTTGTGCCACCTAGATTCCTTAAAAAAAAACAAACTCACTGCTGTCGAGTCACCACCAAAGCTTCTTCTAGATTCCTTAAGACACTTTACTATTATTATTATTATTTGACTAAAGCCTGAGATCCTGAGTTAAAGAACATTGTAGGTGCTAAGTGAAGTGGATCTTTGGAGCTCTAAAAGCAAAAACCATCACATGAGGGTGGGCTTAGTTTTGCCTTCCCAGGTAGTAAGGGTTCAGGATTCTGCCTTACTCCCCCACGGCACCCTGTGGAGTTGGAAGCTCTCCAGAGGGTAATGGATAGTAGATGGCTTTGGCATCCACCTTTAGTTTAGACTCTTTATGACCAACTGTGGAATGAGAGCAATAGAGCTCCCTGACTGTAAAGTACCATGTAGTCTCAGGCAATGAGCATTTCAAGGTGACCAGATGCTTATCCTGAATATTCCATACAACCAGGTTCTCAGAACCTGAGTACAATCTTGGATGGGGGAGGGAATCTTGGTAATGACCGAGACTGAGGCAGGATGAAGGCTTAGAGCAGATTAAACGAGTATACAGAAATTTAAAATATGATATTTTTTATGCTCCAAATTCCTGGGTACCCCAGTACATAGAAGAGAAAAAATCAGGTTTTGTATGTAATCTCGTATTGTCTTTTTGCTTCTAGCCAGGCTCAAGCCTATTAATTTAACTGTAGCCCAGACAGGACATACCTACCAGGCTGTGATTCCCACTGTGAAGAGGTGAAGAGTGAGTTCTCTTCCTCTGTGATGTTGTTCATACTTCTCTGCATTTCTTTACCCACAAGGAAAGCAATCACAAAAACACAGAATTGTTTGTTTACAACATCAGTAAATAGAGGGAAGGAATGGAGGAAATTTACATTTACGGTGCACCAAGTATGCATCAGAAACTTGACATGCACTATCTATCTTAGTTAATTTTCAAAAGATCTCTGAAATGTAGCAATTTGTTATAATACCCACAGATGAAAAACCTGAGGCCTAGAAAGATATAAGACCCTGACAGAGGTCATTGAGCTAGTAGGTGGTAGTGAAAAATTCCTATCAGAGTTTGGTAGATTTCAAAGACCATGTTCTTCCCTCAGTTACAAAAAGAAAAGGTAAAACTAAAACAAAAAGTAGAAAAAGAAAAAGAAAAAAAAAAAAACTCTCTTGTATGGAGAAAAGTTTGGAATTAGAGGAAGGCTTCTGTGAAGTACTTACTTAACAAGACGTCACCTGGAGAGAAGGGGGAAAAGATTGCGTTTTGTTGAATTTGACTCAGCATCCTAGTATTTTACCTCACTCCAGAGATGCTGTTTCTGATGGATTCTCCATCCAAATTTCAAATATTCCTCCAAATCCACTGTGCATAGACTATTCAAAAAGCAGTTACTAATTTCCTTTTAGTAAGAAAATGTGAACCCATGAATTTCTTATATGTAATGTTAGCAAAGAATTAAGTTAAAATTCAAAGTTTGCCTCAGACATTTAATACTGAACCAAATCAGCACAGTTGAAAACCAATTCAAGTGTAGTAATCATCTCTGTCTAAAAGATACCTTAAAAGGCACAAGGCAATCACCTACTTAAAAACAATTTTTAAAAATTAAGGAAATCTACATGGAGAATAGTAATAACCTTCTTCGTCAAGTCATTTCAATAATTGTAAAAGAGCAGACAGCTCTCAACTTAAAAGGCCCATATATAAAATGGTGAGCCCTTCCCAAGTGACTAAGAAATGTGCACGTAAAAGAATTTGATGCAATTATGTTCAGGGAATATTAAACCTTAATTAATGTATTGGTGATTTCAATAATAAAATGCCCAGTGTTGTCTAAGAACAAATGGAAAGCATTAAACCAATGGTTAGATTTATGGCTGAATAAATCAAACACGTTGTCAAATTCATCAGGGAAATCTACCCACCTATATGTGTCCTTGGTTCTATAGCACTCCCTCCCAGAACGCCAGACAGTCTGTCAATGATGCCCTGCACTCATGAATTGTGACTACTGCAATACATTTAAATTATAGATGGGGTCTTTCCTGGTGAGCTGTGTGCTTGTAAAGTGACCCGCAGGGCAGAGTTCCCCAGTTTACCTAATCTAGTCACTTGTATACATCTGGGTATTAGACTGGAGATGGGGTGGGGATACGGAGGCTGGGGATGCTGGGTTTAGTGGAGGAGAGAAGCAGCTGCATTGAAACATATAAAAAACAAAGGGGCAAAAAAAAAAAACAAAACGATTTTTTTTTTCATGTGAATATATTTAACGTGTTAAACAGATTCTGGCAATTTCCTGATGGCTCCAAAAGAAGCCTGAGCTGAGAATTTCACAGAGTGTTCCAGGCTCTGAATACTGTACCTCGTGTATTGAATCACATCTGCTACAGAGAGGAAGCAATGAATAATTAACTCAGCCTCCACATTACCGCTGTAGATTACAGTCGCCTTGACTGCTGGACTGCCCTGCACAACATAAACCACTTAGAAAACTCCCTCACTCTCTTTCCTTTTAAATTTGTCTTGCTATCACTTACTGCTTAAAAGGGTAAATCTTTCTCTAGTTTTAATTAAAGCATTTAAAATAATTTATATTGAAATCATATGTGCTCGGGTCTGTCAGAATTGATGCTTTAATAACATGCCATCCCTTTCTCCATTGCCCTGAAATCTGTTAAAATTACCACTGATCTAATTGGGAACAAAGTTGTCAAATGCACGCAGCTCTGACAGTTTGTCTTTCTGCAAACTGCCGACAGATTGCAAGTTACGCATGTGTTGAGCAGATGGGTAAGTTAAAAGGAACACCAAAAAAAAAAAAAAAAAAGCAATTTATTAAATCACCTGGAACCAGCAGCTCCAGTCCAAAAATAGTGAGAATGAAAAATGAAATATAGCAGGAGCCGAGAGTGCTGGCACTAGAATATACCAGAAGGTACCGGTTACAAAACAAGATAAACATTTGGAGATGCCTCAGCTGTGTTACAGAATAATGAGGAGTTATTTAAGCCGATATAGATTACCAGCCAAAATTAATTTAGGGTGCAGCTTTTTTGGAAAACGGTTTCCAAAGTGATTGCTTTAACCCTTTGCTGTCTGCTCATTATCATGGAAGGACAGGCACGTTTTCCTTCCCTCAGTGTGTTCTCACAGGCATCAACACGTTCATTCACATAGAAGAATGCATCCACACTTTTTGCACATCCACATACTGGCATACATATGTACATAAATCCACACTCATATACATATGACCAACATACACCTGCACATCTGGGCACCCACATACTAACTTGGATGTGCACACACATGTACATGCATGCACAAGATATTATGTATGTGTATACATATATGCTGTTGTTAGGTGCCATCGAGTCAGTTCCAATTCATAGAGACCCTATGTACAACAGAATGAAACACTGCCAGGTCCTGTACCATCCTCACAATCGTTGCTATGCTTGAGCCCATTGCTGAAGCTACTGTGTCAATCCGTCTAGCCGAGGGTATTCCTCCCTTTCCCTGACTCTCTACTGTGCCATGCATGATGTCCTTCTCCAGAGACTGGCCTGTCCTGGTAACGTGTCCAAAGTACATGAGACAAAGTCTTGTCATCTTCTCTTCTAAGGAGCATTCTGGCTGTATTACTTTCAAGACAGATTTGTTCATTCTTCTGGCAGTCCATGGTATATTCAATATTCTTTGCCAACATCATAATTCAAAGGCATCAATTCTTCTTCAGTCTTCCTTATTCATTACCTAGCTTTTGCATGCATATGAGGTGATTGAAAATACTATGGCTTGGGTCAGGCACACCTTAGTCCTCAAAGTGACATCTTTGCTTTTTAACACTTTAAAGAGGTCTTTCGCAGTAGATTTGTCCAATGAAATGTGTCGTTTGATTTCTTGACTGTTATTTCCATGGGCGTTGATTGTGGATTCCAGTAAAATGAAATCCTTTACAACTTCAATCTTTTCTCCGTTTATCATGATGTTGCTTATTGGTCCAGTTGTGAGGATTTTTGTTTTCTTTATGTTGAGGTACAATCCATACCGAAGGCTGTAGTCTTTGATCTTCCCCAGTAAGTGCTTCAAGTCCTCTTCACTTTCATCATCAAGGTTGTGTCATCTGCATATCGCAGGTTGTTAATGAGTATTCCTCAAATTCTAATGCTGCATTCTTTTTCCTATAGTCCAGCTTCTCGGATTATTTGCTCAGCATACAGATTGAGTAAGTATGGTGAAAGGATACAACCCTGATGCACACCTTTCCTGATTTTAAACCGTGCAGTATGCTCTTGTTCTGTTCTAATGACTGTGTCTTTGTCTATGTACAGGTTCCTCATGAGCACAGTTGAGTGTTCTGAAATTCCCATTCTTCATAATTTATCCATAATTTGTTATCATCCACACAGTTGAATGCCTTTGTATAGTCAATAAAACACTGATAAACATATTTCTGGTGTTCTCTGCTTTCAGCCAAGATCCATCTGACATCAGCAATGATATCCCTTGTTCCATGGCCTCTTCTAAATCCAGCTTAAATTTCTGGCAGATACCTGTCGATGTATTGCTGCAACCACTTTTGAATGATCTTCAGCAAAATTTTACTTGCATGTGATATTAATGATATTTTTTGATACTTTCCGCATTCTGATGGATCACTTTTCTTGGGAATGGGCACAGATATGGATCTCTTTCAGTCGGTTGGCCAGGTAGCTGTCTTCCAAATTTCTTGGCATAGATGAGTGAGCACCTCCAGTGATGCATCCATTTGTTGAAACATCTCAATTGGTATTCCTTCAATTCCTGGGGCCTTGTTTTTGTCAACGGCTTCAGTGCAACTTGGACTTCTTTCTTCAATACCATTGGAGTTACGTCCTGAAATAGCTAAATGCTGACCAATTCTTTTTGGTACAGTTACTCTGTGTATTTCATCCATCATTTTTGATGCTTCCTGTGTCATTCAATATTTTGCCCATGGAATCCTTCAATATTACAACTCAAGGCTTGAAGTTTTTCTTCAGTTATTTCAGCTTGAGAAATGCTGAGTGTTCTTCCCTTTTGGTTTTCTAAACTAGGTCTTCACACATTTCATTATAATATTTTACTTTGTCTTCTCAAGCTGCCTTTTGAAATCTTCTGCTCACCTCTTTTACTTCATCATTTCTTCCATTTGCTTTAGCTGTTCTACGTTCAAGAGCATGTTTCAGAATCTTTTCTGACATAAATGGTGACTATACACATAGACCACGTCAGTTGGAATGCACAGGAATCAAATTGACTGCTTATGTGGAAAGCGATAATGGAGAAGCTTAGTATCATCAGTCAGAAGAAGACCAGGGGCTGACTGTGGAACAGACCATCAATTACTCACATGCAAGTTCAAGTTGAAGCTGAAGTGCATGAGAGCCAAAGTACTACCTTGAGTATATCCCACCTGAACTTAGAGACCATGTCCAGAATAGATTTGAGGCATTGAACACCAATGTCCAAAGACCAGATGAATTGTGAGATGACATCAAGGACATCATACATGAAGAAGGGAAAAAGATCATTAGGTGCTGTCAAGTCGGTTCTGACTCATAGCTACTCTGTGTACAACAGAATGAAACACTGCCTGGTCCTTCACCATCCTCACAATCATTGCTGTTTGAGTTCATTGCTGCAGCCACAGTGTTAATCCATCTCCTTGAGCATATTCCTATTTTTCACTGACATTTAATATATGTATGTATGTATGTATATATGTGCAATATATGTACATGTACATCAATCTCTAAATCTATCATCTATATATCTATGTATCTATGCATCTATCAACTATCTATCATCTTTCTGTCTATACATGATTATGTCCATGAGAAATTGCTTGTTTTCTGTCATCTGAAGCAAGGTTCTGCATAAGCCATGCATGGGTTACCCAGCCTATAGCTTCTATTCTCATAATTGCTTTTATGTGTTTCATGGGGAACTTATCCAGGTAGGAGATAAGGAAGTGCTGAGGCAAGAATGAGGGAGGTGGAGGAGAAGGGAAAGTGAAGCCTTATGACTCCGTTTTTTAAAAAAAGTTTTGGGACCGATAGAGCCCTCTACGGGACTGGTATTTTAGAGAAGTGTTCTTTGAATCCAACAAATCTTAGAATCTAACAAATAAAGGAGACATGTTTTAACTAATATTTTTCTCATCTAGGCAACCTGGACCTGTAAAAAATCATCAGTCTAATTCTTAAAGTGCAATAAATCTAAAAGTAAGATTTATTCCAACCCTACCAGCAGATCCTGACAGGTTCAGAGGTCCAGAAAATTTACTCTCTTTTTGTTCCTGGAACAGGCCAATACAATTACATCAAGGAGAATCTCTTGCTGGAAATCCAGGTGATAAGTGATGAAAAGTCAGGAACCTGAGAACAGTACAGCGGAATTCAAATATAAAATACTGGTGTTCTCCTTGGCTCACTACCCTTGTTACTTTGCTTGCTTCTCCTGGGACCTCAACCAGTTACACAATTTTGGCCACCGCATGTTCTGATGACTTGCAAATCTGTATCTAGAGATACAGCCCTGGTTGTTCTCACTTGGAGTGAGACTCCTGTATTCAAATACCTGTTGCAAATTTCCACATGAATATTCCTCAGCCTCTCAAACTCCACCTGTTCAAACTGGAATTCCTCAATTCCCCCACAAGCTCACTTCTTTTCCTGTATTCACCATGTTAGTTGTTTATATCACTTCACACTTTATCATTTGAACTAGAAATCTGGGATTAATCCTTGAGACGCCTCTCTTCTTCACCAGCATAGGCAGCCACCATATCCCACCAATTTTTTATTTTATTTATTTATTTTGTTAGTCCCACCAATTTTGCCACCCAGGTGTTCTCATAAATCTATCCTTTCCACCTTATCTCTAATAGCACTTCTTCAGTTTAGGTTTTTCTCATCTCTTTAGTGGATATGAGAAAGGTCTTTCTTTCTAACTGTCCTATCTCCTCCAATTCATTTTCCATATAGTTGCCAGAATGACTTACCTAAAATTTAAACTGTGTCATTTTGTTTTTCTGCTTTCTGTGCTGGACATTCTATGTTTGCCCCTGCAGATCTACTCGCTATTACTCTTTCTGCCACTGGAGGCTGACAGAGAGGTAGAATATCCCCCCTGCTTTGTCCCTGCCAGGACACAGAGTACAGGTGGCTGCCTTGCTCTCCTGAAGGTCACATCTCCTGTTGAGTTGCCATTTTCTTCACCCACCTTTTCAGCTGAAGCTCTCTCCAGGTTCTGGTAAGGCTTCGGTCCCCAGTCCCCTTGCCCGTTAAAGCCCAGGACAGCATTGTCTCCCCTCTGTTACTAACCTCAGGAAGCTTCACCATGCCTTGTTGGTTTCCCTTTAACCCTACTCATACCTTTGTAATTAGTCCCTTCCTTACACTTCCTTCTGTTAAGTGTTTGAAAGAGCTGTCTATTTCTTCCCGGGGTCCTGACTGATGCATTCCCCCATTGCCAACAAGATAAACATTTCAAATTTATAAAATGGCAAACGAGCTCTTTAAAATATGGTCCTTGCCAACTTCTCCACTCTCCTGGCACTTGTGCTCACTAGCTCGTGTACTTGGGCTCCCCACATACACCATACTGTTTCACAACACTGTGCCTCTGCCCATGCCCTTCCCTTTGCATGGAATGTCCTCTTAGTCCCCAGACCCTGACACACTCCCACCACCATATTCTCTCTGGCTCTCACTTCTTTTTTCTTAAGGATTTAGCTAAGCCATCAGCTCCATCAGAAAGCCTTCCCTGAGCCTTTGGCGTCCCCAGCCCCATCCCATAGTCAAAAGGTTTTAGAAATTCATTATGAACATTACATATTAAAGATGCTGAGAAGTTGCTCAGAAAGGAGACATGCTAATTTATTTTAACCCAGCTTGCCTGCCTCCTGTGCTGGCACTTTCTCTCTCTTCTTCCTTTCTCAGGCACTCACTCCTTTTCTTCCTTCCTTCCTTCCTTCCTCACTCCCTACCTCTCTCCCTTCCCCCTACCTCCTTCCCTCCTTCCCTTGTTTCTTTCTTTCCTTAACAGTTTACTGAATTATTTCATTTAATCCTGACAACAATGTTATAAAGTAAATTCTATTATTATGTCCATTTTAAAATTGAGAACAGTGAGAATTAAGGAAGTTGAATGTCATTTTCAATGTTAAAAAATTAACAAGTGTAGGAGCCAAGATTTTAATGCAAAGAATTTCACTCCAGTATCTGTACCCTTAATTATAATATTGAAGGCAGGAATTGGTTTTATCAAGGTGTTATAGCATGTATGTGAATAAGTATACATAATCCTCATATATAAAAATTAATAACTATGTAATTTATCAAATGTAAAACTCCTGCCAATATCTTTTAGTTTAATAGATTAGAGTAAATTTAGTAGTCTGCTTGCAAGCCAAGTTTAAATTCAGGAGTCCTCAGTGTGGGATTTAAGTTCAAAGAAGTTAACAATATTTGCTCAATAGTTCATTTTCAAATTGATAGTTTCTTACACACAACTTGGGGGTAAAATGAATATTAAGATCCCCAAAACAAAGTATTAGAGAAAGTCTGAAATAACAGCTAGATATTTTCCCACAAAGCTCAAAATATTTTGGACAGTGTGATCCTAGCCAGGAAGCTTCATTTGTCCGTGGAGAGGAAGGGAAATTCACAGGCAGAAAATGCAGCTATTCTGAGACCCTCATAGTACAAAGATCTCCGGTTATCGAGAAGATCAACTTCAATTAAGCAGAAAAATTTTGAAGGAATGGATAGTAGGTAGTAAGAAAGAACGGAGGACCTACTCAGTAGTCAGAATAAGTGGTTTAAATCCTCGATATATTGATAGAGGGGATGGCTATAGAGCCCACACATTATAATTTATTAATGTTTTCACTGCCAAATAAAGTGAACAGTACAAAACTGCCTGAGTAAACTGAAATGCAACATGCTATTATAGGTTTTTATTATAATTATCTGTTAACATTATGTGTAGTTAAAAGACTCCATCAAAGTTATTTTATTACTTGTATGTCCACTCACTCATGGAATCTCCAGTGATTCTTAAGCAAGGATATACATCTAAAGCCCCAGAGAAGGGTTTTAAAACACAGGTTTGAAGTTCACTCCAAAAGATTCTGGCTCAGTAGTTCTGGAGTGAGCTCTAGCTTCTATATACTGGAAAATCTCCCTCCCAAATTATTCTGATACACACGTCTCTCTTAGACAGGATCTACCACCCTTCTGTCAGTTTGTTGTGCTGTGATGGCTTGCTTGTTACTATGATGCTGGAAGTTATGCCACTGGTATTTCAAATACCAGCAGGTCACCAATGATAGACAAGTTTCAGTGGACCTTCCAAACTAAGACTAGGACGAAAGGCCTAGTGATCTGCTTCCAAAAATTAGACAGTGAAAATGCTATGGATCACAACAGAATATCGCCTAATATAGTGCTGGAAGATGAGCCCCCTAGGTTTCAAAGCACTCAAAATACGCAGCAGGCACAGCAGTGAACTAGAGTATAAAAATGATCATGAAGATGGTGCAGGACCGTGCAGTGTTTCATTCTGTTGCACATGAGGTTGTCATGAGTCAGAGCCAACTCAATGGCAACTAACAACAACTTAGACAGAATGAACAAAGTTATGCTGCAGTAACAAGCAACCCCTAAAATCTCAATGGTTTTACATAGCAGAAATGTATCTCTTGTTCATGCTTCATGTTAAATGTGAGGTAGTTAAGTGAATTTTCTAAATCACAAAACTAACTAGTAGGTCTCCAATTAGCTTGATGGTCTCCTGACTGCACAACTAGTTTCTTAATGTATCCTGACTAATTTAACCTTCTTTCTCTGCCACATATTCTTTGTTTCTTTCTTCTCTTTTGTCAGGAATTTCCAAAATCATAAAAAATTTCTTCTCTTAACACATAATTTAGGGTTTGTGATTTATTTGATGGTAGTTTTAAATAAGATGTTTTTAACCCCGCTTAGAAACAGTCCACTTTCATGATTTATTACAACTTTCTTTCCCCAGTTAATTAAACTCATTTCTTAGGAAATGACTCATGGCTAATCACACTAAGAATAAAATTAGTTATATTGCCCTCCTTGTTATAAAATGAGTGTAAATAACTTTTAAGGTTATTTTTCTAAAATCATGTAATAGTCCCAATTCAGCAACATTATGTAAAATAGCACACTTAGAGAGTAGTAAATCCAGACGCTGTCCTATTATTGCATGAAACAGGGCAGAAATTTACATTCCTTTATTACTAAACCAAGGTCTAGCAATTGAAATTCTTTGTTGGAAATACTCTATTTTGGAAGGTTAAAGTACCATTAAAAAATTCCTAGACTAAAACCTGTTGTACCAATTCTTTACCCACTGGAGAGATATAAAACCATTATGTTTAAGTATTATAATAGCTAGCATATGCTATTCCTTAGAAATGACACCACCATCTGGATTAAGGTCTATTGATGATTTCATACAATACTCCAGCTTTCTTCAAGTAGAGAGAGGCCAAATTGTTCTGACTATAACTGCCCTTTTGTACTAATGAAAAATAATAAAAGGTTACACTTGTGTTTGACTTATTTGTTGGAGATCACATATAGCTTTATTAATAAATCATATAATTACCATAGTAGCTGGGAATGCAGGAGGCAAGCCAGATGCCTGTGTTAAAAAGTGAGATGGGGCCCAAACCCCTTTCCCAATATTATCCATTTCCAGTCAAGTAGATCATGAGATTTTCCTGGTTGCAATGTTCAGTACTAGATGGAAAGACTACTAGCCTGGAGTTCAAATCCTGGCTCTTCTGTTTGCTAGTTGTGGGATCTTGGGCATATTACTGAATCTTTCTGAGCCTTCATTTCTGTATCTATAAAATGGGAATAATTCCATCTATAGTAAATTCGTTAAGAAGCATAAGGATCGTGACTGTAATGTCTCCAGCAAAGTACCTGTTTCATGAAGTAACAGATAAGAAAATCATAGGCATAGTTATTATGATTATTATTACTATTATTTATTCTTTCCTTTCTCCACTTATCTTTAGTTTCACTGAAAACAAAGCAAAGCAAGAGATTAAGAGCCAGGATGGGATCAGAATGTGGAAGGAGAATTCAAATTTAAAATATGATAAGCGAAAATCCTATTACACAATATGTGTATATTCCTGGAATGGCTTTCTAATGTGGCAGAGTCACCAGACAATAAAAAATATCCTGCTGGGTATAAAACAGTAGCAATTTTGGTGTTCACGTAAGCTCCTCTTATGACTGGCTATCTTT
Source organism: Trichechus manatus latirostris (assembly GCF_000243295.1). Classification (NCBI taxonomy): domain Eukaryota; kingdom Metazoa; phylum Chordata; class Mammalia; order Sirenia; family Trichechidae; genus Trichechus; species Trichechus manatus. The sequence goes on from NW_004443939.1 coordinate 6,177,443, forward strand.
AAAGGCCACTTGATGAATTCTCAAGGATAAAACCAGTTTAATCTCTTTGACTCACTGAAGTCATTAAATATATGAGTGAATGAGGGTGGGGTGTTGTGGTAGAGGAGGTAAAAGAGTGGAGAAAGGAGACCCTTTCACCTGACTGCTTCCTCACTGGCCCCTTGGCTATTGTCATGCACACAGCAAACCTTCTGGGCCAATACATCTGACTGGCTGTGCAAGGAACAACAGGGCAGGCCTGGATAATTGATGGGCTCAATCTGACCAGGCACAGGTGGCACGGAGACAGCGTACAGCAGCTTCTCGGGTTTGCCAGTGCCATCTGTTGCCATAAGAACATCTGTCATCAAGGTCACCCTGTCACCCTCTGTTAAAGTTACAGGTTTGGTGAGTAGAATAATGTTACCTAAGAAGAAGGGGGCTGGGTGGGAAGAGAAAGGGAGGCCAAGATACAGGAAGACAATAGGAAAAATCTCTTTTATTTAATTATGAAAGATGAACGATAATACTAATAAAAAGAATTACTGGGTAAAGAAAATGAAGAAAAGTGCACACGATTTCAAAGGAGAAAGTCATTGTAAAAGGTTTGCCAAAAGATCATTGTCGTTGTTCTCTTTAGCGCAAACATTAGTTCATTTTATAGAGTAAGAATATTTTTAGCAGAGGCGTAGCACATATTTGTGAAAGAAATACAGTATGCAATTACAGTAGCATTTCTTTCTAAAGACAAGTACTTTCCTCTCTGCTTGCTAACTTAAAAAAAAAATTTTTGATATGATCCTTTTGTATAAATACATTTGACTAAGCATGTGTGTGTGTGTGTGTGTGTGTGTGTGTGTGCACATGCACACTCGCATTCACAGCATGTTCAGGGAGGGGGCAGTATGGAAGGGGGCATTGCATTTATCAAAGTATTTAACTGGCATTTGAGCTTTGCTCTGCTGCCAGAAAGAATGACTCATTTGTTAATAAAGAACAATTAAGTTAATAATCTCAAACGAGCTGATAGACAAAGTACTGTGATGAAGCAAACACAATCTTGGAATTTTAAGCAGCAAGTATTACATGTGGCCAGACCTCCAGCAGCAATGGTTTAGCTTTCCCCCCTGTGTTTGTTGCTGATGATTTTAAAGCAATTTCACCCAGTGGCAAAGAAACATCATTCCCATCTGTTTAGGAAGTGTGGCTTTACTTATTGGACCAATATTGCTGGCACCATGGGCTTTCGGGGACTAAACGATTATCATTGAATGGTGAGCTGAGAAGCGGGGAGATCATCTGCTCAATTTTATGAAACATAGTCACATCTGCCCTATCAAGCCTAAAGGGTAGAATTGAGGACAAAAGTGGTTGCTCTGCAAAAAGATGGTGTGGAAGAGTAGACAAAAGAGCAGATGAACACTATTCATTTTATCCGTACCTTATAGCATGGGCACACCATACAGAACATTAAAGTGAGGCTCTTGGAAAGAAGGAAACCCTGGTGGAACAGTGGTTAAGAGCTACAGCTGCTAACCAAAAGATCAGCAGTTTGAATCCACCAGGTGCTCCTTGGAAACCCTATGGGGCAGTTCCACTCTGTATTATAGGGTCACTATGAGTTGGAATTGACTCAACGGCAGCGGGTTTGGTTTTTTTGGTTTCTTGGAAAGAAAGAAAATGTTTATGACCAATGGCAATTTTCATGTCTCTGAAAGTGTGGAGGGTATATAAAATTCAGTTTCTTTCCCCCAACCAGCTTTTCGTGTTTTATTATTAGGAATAGGATGGCATGTTAGCCGCTATTAAAGGTAGTTTTACCCCTACTCCTTCCTCTAGTATGGGGGACGAGGAGCATATCTCTCTCATTATCTCTTCCTGATCTTCTGTTTCTTGTTTGATAAGACAGATAATATAATGTTAGTCCAGTAATTCAAGCAAAGGTGTCATAAGCATTGATTTCTGTGCTCTGGATTTCAAAAGCAGTTCCTGAGTATTGCAAATGGTTAACACACTTGGTTGCTAACTATAAAGGTTGGAAATTAGAGTCCACCCAGAGGCACCTTGGAAGAAAGGCATGGTGATCTACTTTCAAAAAATCAGCCATTAAAAACTCTATGAAGGAGCATAGAGTTTATGTTAATGGTGGTAGAATAATTTGGAAAAGGATAGAAAGAATGGTTATATAACTTGAAGAAGGTGATCAGTGTTACTAAATTGTACATGCAGAAATTGATGAGATGTGTATGTTTAAGAAAAAAAAGAAAGAAGGAAAACTCTATGGAGCACAGTTCAACTCTAACACACATGGGGTCACCCTAAGTCAGAGTTGACTAGATAGCAATGGGTAACTGGTTGGTGAATTATAGAAATATTTAGCAATATACACTTGAGGCTATATTCCAAATAGAGCAAAGAGTTATTTCAACTATTTGGCTTCACCAAAGGTTCACAAAAATTAATTTTTCTTATAAATCAAAAAGTCTTTTCAGTGTCAAAGTACTTTAATATTATTACATTGATTACAAAGGCACTCTTTTCTAAATTGTGATGCAGTTGATGGATGACTAGACTTGGACTGCTAACTGGCAATCCTAGGAAAGTCACTTAACATCTCCTGGAAAAAAGTACCACAAACTGCTCATCCAAATCTGAATCCTTTAAGTGCCGATTTGCATATGTAACTTGCTCCTTCTAGCCTATAATAACAAGCCACGTTCCCGGCTTTCCCATTTGATCCCAATCATCCTACTTCATTCGTGTTTTGCCAATTCTGTGTCCTAGTTCTTTATCCTAAGTTTGACAGTTGTATCTTGTCCCTCCAGGTGTGTTAATTTTGGCAATTCGCTTTCTGAGACTTTATACCTTGTTGATGTAGCACATCAGGAAAATAATTAAACATTATGTTTTGGGGCACGGGCTTTGAAATCATTCTAAGCAGTCAGCCACCTACTAGATGAGTGATGTTAGGGAAATTTCTTTCTTTTTTTTTTTATTGTATTTCAGGTGAAGTTTTACAGAACGAATAGTTTCTCATTAAACAGTCAGTACACATATTGTTTTATGACATTGGTTAACAACCCCACGACATGTCAACCCTCTCCCTTCTTGACCTTTTTTTTGGTGAAAATATACATAGCCAAAGATCCACCATTTCAAAAATTTCTACATGCGCAGTTCAGTGACATCGATTATGTTCTTCCAGTTGTGCTGCTATTCTCACTTTAGATGAAGGTTTACAGGACAAAATCGTTTCTCATTAAACAGTTAGTACACATGTTGCGCTAGGACAGTGGTTAACAACCCTACTACATGTCAACACTGTCCTTACTCAACCTTGGTTAGGGAAATTTCTTAACCTTCAAGCCTTGGATTGCTCATCTGTAAAATGGGATTTAAAATGGTAACAGTCACATAGAAATTTTGAGGATTAATTTCTTGACATAATGCCCAACATATAGCAAGTGATGAATAGATAGTAGGTATTAATATTATCTATCTTTAGCTTAAACTATTATTCAAACCTCAATGCCATTATTTCTTGGAGATAAATATTTCCAACTCCCCACTTAGCCCCAGGAACCTCATCCTTCACTAGAGTGAGATTTGGGCCAAGATCATTTTCACCACACATTGTGGTTGATTTAAACAAGTATGTCTTCTCATGTCTAAGCCTGGAAAATGTGGTGATGTTCCCTATCAGTGGTTTTCAACCACTGCTCTAAAGTTCTCAAGGACTTCACAGAGGGGAACGTGCTTCCCTGTGAAAGGGCAAGACTTCAAAACGCCACCCAGATCTTTCCAGCCAGAGCTGCTCTTGCTTATCACTTTGGTTTCTGTGTCATAGACCATATAGAAAAATATCCCATGGCTAAAACATTTGAAACCTACTGAATTTGGTTGTTCCTTTCAATGTTAATATTCTGACTCCTAGACAATGACTAAGTATGTTTCACGTTAACCTATCAGAGGAAGCAATAGAATTAAAACATAATTTATTATTTTCCTTAATGATTCAAGGAGTTCATTATGAACACAGGTGTTTTGAAGTGCTGTGAGAAGACTTTAGGCTGCACTGGCCTCTTCTCTTTTTATAGCAAACAACCCTAAACTGCATATATCTTTGTGTGCTCATGTCAGTCAGATGTTTGCCAACTTCCTTGCCTCTTCTAATTTTCTGCTTCTAGTACGATGACAAATAAGACACTAGAGAGTTAGTTGAATGTGTAAAGTGAGAGTAATTAGGCTATGAGTGAGGTTATCAAGATCTATCTTGAGTCAGACACCTTCAGGGATTTTGTCAATTGGCTGCTCAGTGGATTTATTCTGGAGGCTCATTTTCTGGATTGGGCTTTTTTCCCTATAGCAGAGGTGAACTGGTAAATGTTTATCAATTAGTTATAGGTAGGAGAATCCTGATTTGTTTCATTTGCTGTTTTCTGTGGTGTAAATAATTCTACTATGTCTATTTTCAAGCTGCCAATATGGTACCATTGAACACAGACATCCTTGAACATGAAGTTGGGAAGAGATGAGCACAATTGGTTCAGCATACCACAGTATCAGAGACACTTTCAAGTAGGAGAGATTTGGTAAACTAACGAGTACTTCGCTAACCATTAGCATTCATCTGAATAGAAATATGGTACCTCAGAAAGACTGAGCACACTGTAGAATTCTTAACTACTGGTTATTTCTTCTATAAAGATTAGCTTCTTTTAAAATTTAATGTTAATTGAGAGCTTGCATATTCCAGATACTGTGCTAAATACTTTATGTGAATTCACTCATTTAATACCTGTGATAATCCTATGAAATAAGGACTGGTATTAGACACATTTTAAAAATGAAGAAACTGAGACTTAGAAAAGTTGAATAACTTACCTAAGGTCACACAGCTAGTAAGGGAGGGGACAGGAATTCAAATCCAGGCAGTGTGGCTCAAAACCCTACTTTTTTTAACCAACTTTGTAAACAACATAGCACACTTGATTTGTGGCTGTACGCTAACCAATAAACATGAGTATGCCTAGTTGACGATTATCCAGCATGTAACTTGTAAGGATCTCATTAATACAGTTCATGAAAAAGGTTGTATGTAAATATTGTTCTTTGGGAAAGGGGGGAAAAAAGAAGAGGGATATAAATACTCAAAACTTTGTAAATTGCATGTTGATTCTTTCAATTGTCTCTGGTTTTTATTGAATTTTCAATCTCAATTATTGTACAAGTTACACAGAAGGCCCAGCCTCAGTTAATGGATATCACAGTGAAAAAAACAAAAAAGAAAATGAAAGTCTGACCATTTCTCAATGTTTGTCAGTTCAAAAGCACCATAATAGAGTATGGTCTGCAAATAATATGCCAGTGACCATCACACAGCCACATAATTTAAGCAACATAAATGCAATGTCACATTATGAAAGGCTTCTAACTTAATTGGGTTTGAAGTAGGACAAATTCGGTTATTTATACCTCCTTGAATAGATTATACTTAGAATTACTTACCAGAAAATAAAGACAAACTATAACACTCTAAAGGATGGCTAGCCCTTTCCAGAGATGAAAATGTGTCTCCTAGTAATACCTTTCCATATGAATCCACTGGTATGAAAAGCCAATGGAACTGGGTAGTATCTTTATCATCAGTGGATATGGGTGAGTCTAAGTTGATATTCAAGGAGTGCATGTCCTTTAAAGGTGACTCAGCAAAACTTTTAGCTCTTGCTTGATGAAATTCTTCTTCCTTGCAAGATGCTAACCCACTTTTTCCAGGTATTAAGGAAACAAACAAAAACCAGTTTGATCTTTCCTGGGTGTGCCATGGCCGCGTGTGGTGGGGGAGAGTGGGGTGTGTGTACTGGCAACCCCTTTGCAAAAACAGAACTCTAACCTCAGAAGCACATCCCAATTAACAGGATCTGCAGAAATTCAGGTGGCTTCCCTCTTAATCCATCTCCTTCCAGCCCGATATAATCTGTTTCTAGTAGTCTCGAGCTAATTAGACCTTTGACAAGAACATAGACAACGCTCAATTGCACAAAATTAACATACACATTTCTCTACATGTACTTTGGGGAAAAGGAGCCTTGGTGGTGCAAATGGTTAAGTGCTCGGCTGCTAACTGAAACGTTGGCAGTTCTAACCCACCCAGCTGCTCAGCGGGCAATCAGCTTCCATAAAAGATTACAGCCAAGAAAACCCTTCGGGGCAGATCTACTCTGTCACACGGGGTCTCAATGAGTTGAAAATGACTTGATGGCACCCAACAACAACAACTTCGGGAAAAGGGAGAAATGAAGCCACATGTGAAAACTTTACAAAAACTGAGCCAACCTTCATTCATATCCACATACTTCGTGTCACATTAACTCACCCAGCCTGACGCCTAGAGCTACATCCTCCAGCTGACTGGCAAGGTTAGGTTTTAGTTTTTTCATAACCTTCTTATACATTTAGACCTGTATATCTAGGATCGATGAAGTACACAGATGATTACTGAAGATTAATGGATCATCCAAAGTGCCAGTTGGCAAGTTTTGAGTAAAAAGTATAACAAATGCAGCTGTTTACTAATAAATAAAGCCTCAGCTGTAAGAGAAATAAATTAGATGCATTTAATTGGTAGGCTGCAAACCTCCCGTCTTTATTACAATGCTGCTTCTTGTTATTTTATGATTCAAGGTAGATGGCAGACTGACAGAGTGTTTATGAATCACAGTTTGCAGATGGCACTCTTAGTTCTCGGCAGCTATGAGCACAAGTAGCATGAGGCCTCAATAGCAGATTTTGCCAAAGACGACCCCCTGAGACTTAGCTGTCTCCGTTTCTCTTATGCCAGTCTCTCCCTGGCAGAACCCTGCTTCACAAGCCCATCTTTAATAAATTGAGACTCCCTGGCAAGGATTTAAAGAGCGCTCACACCCAGAGAATGCCTTTATGTGGACATGATTTCTTTGTCATTACAGAGAGACCTGTGCAATGATTCTCCTGCAGGCTTCCTGCAATATCCTACAGGGAAAGATGACCCAGGATCCAGCAGGATGGCAACCCCTCCCCACTCCACGCACTTGGCTCCCCATGGCCTCCCTCCCTCCAGCTGACAGGAGTGATTTCCCGTCTCTCGAGCACAGCATAAGGTCTTTGCACTTGGGATTCAGAGCTCCCCTAACTAATGACAGCTTTGTCATCATGCAGCTGGAGATGAAGGGAGGAGGGGTCACCCCAGCCCAGTGAGCTGAGGCTTTACAGCGTCTGCACTCCACGCATTCCTCCTGGCCGCTAGTCACTTCCATGGCTGGGGAGCAGCACATGAGAGACAAGCAGTCATAATTGTCAGCAGATTTGTGCATTTTTGTCACCAGTTAGACTCACAATGGATTTTTATTCTATGGGCTTTTTCATTAGAAAAATGGGAGTGATCAGGCCCCTTTGGAGAGATCAAAGTGTAGTTTGAGCACATAATAATAGCAATGGTAAGGTTCATGATAATAGTAATAATAATATTAATATCAGGAGCTTCCCTTTGCTGAGTATGATTGTTGTTGTTAGTTGCCTTCGAGTGGATTCTGACTTATGGTCACCCCATGTGTCCAGAGTAGAACCGCTCCGTAGGGTTTTCTAAGCTGTGATCTTTTGGAAGAAGATCACCCGACCTGTCTTCTGAGGCACCTCTGGGTGAGCTCAAACCGCTAACCTTTCAGCTAGTTGTCGAGTACTTAACCAGGGACTTTGTGCACCCAGGGACTCCTGTGTGTACTTACTTTAGAAAATCAAACCAAACCCGTTCTCACTGAGTCGATCCCAACTCACAGCAACCCTATAGGACAGAGTAGAAGTGCCCCATAGGATTTCCAAGGAGTGGTTGGTGGATTTGAACTGCTTACCTTTTGGTTAGCAGCCAAGCTCTTAACCACTGCACCACTAGAGTACTTACTATGGGATAGACTAAAAATCGCTCCCCTCAGGGTGACAGTTGTCTTATGAGAAACTAAACATACATATCAGCACCATTTCCTCCTCTTTCCTCTTCTTTGCTTGCAACATTCAGTCAAGTGGGCACTGGAAAAGTGACTAGGAAGGCCCTGAGAGAATCCTTGACATCACTGCCTTCTCACTTCCTCTTTTCCTAATGTGTCTGGTGGGGACCTAATAGTGGTGATCAGGTCTCCACAGCTATCTCATGAAGCTTTGATTAAAATGGCTTCTGGAGACCTTGTGTCAATTTGGAGGTAAGAGATAGAGTTCACAGCCACATCCTTCTGGGTCAAGTAGAACTAGATGTAGAGAAAACACACACAAAAGTGAATTTTGTTTGTTGATTGTCTTTAAAACAACTCTGAAAACTTTGACAGGAAAGGAATCAAACTCAGATTTTACATTTTTTACCGTCTACCTCTAGGGATTCATTCAAAACAATGGAAAACCATTTATGTTATATAAAATATGTGCAGCCTCCAAAGATCAAGGATAATGCAAGTGTCTTAGGCTGGATTCTCTAGAGAAGCAAAACCAGTAAAGTGTATAAATATATATAGAGAGAGATTTATATCAAGGAAACGGCTCATGCAGTTATAGAGGTTGGTACGTCCCAAGTCCATGGGTCAGGCTGGAGGCTTCTCCTGGTTCACAAAGCCAAAGGGACTGGCAAACCCAAGATCAGCAGGTCAGACAGCAGGCCTCTGGCTCACAGGCTGTGGAGACCAACAAATCCCAGGATCAGCAAGTAAGATGGCAGGTAAGCTGCCAGCTCAAGTCTCGAGAACCAGAGGTCAGAGGAATGGGAGGAAGCTGCAGGATCCAGAGCTAGCAAATCCTGCTAGCCTTCCAGAAAGTCCACCTAAATTGGATGCAGGCCACACCTCCAAGGAAACTCCCTTTTAACTGAATGACTACTCATAGCAGATCCCATCCTGTAGGTCACATTACATCAAATCTCATCATGGAGGCAATCACATCGTCATGAGACTGCCAAACCACTGAGAATCATGGCCCGGCCAAGTTGACACACACGACCTTAATGATCACAGCAAGGATATCTGTTCTTCCTACTTCTTTAACAGTGTAGTGGGGTTTCTAGCCAGCTGGATCAGATGATAAATCAATCAATGAATAAAACTGAAGGGATCCAGATCTGAAGGGAAGTTGTAAAACCGTCTTTATTTTAAATAATATGAGCGTATATGTAGAAAATTCTAAAATCCACACCAAAAAAAAAAAAAAAACCTAATAAATTAGTTCAGGAAGGTCACAGGATACAAGAGCAATTTTTTTTAAATTGCATTTCTATATAATAACAACATGCAATCAAAAAAAAAAAAAAGAAATGAGGAAAAAAATTGCATTCACAATAGCATCAAAGAAAAAATATTTAGCAATACATTTTAAAAAATAAGTGTAAGATTTTTACACTGCAATACAAAACATTATCAAGAAAATTAAACAAGATATAAATGAAATGATAGATAGTCCATGTTAATAGATTGGAAGATTCATATTGTTAGGATAACAATTATCTTCAAAGTAATCTACAGATTCAACACAATCTCTATCAAAATCTCTAGCTAGTTTTTTGGGAAGAAATTAACACACTGATTCTACAATTTATGTGAAAAAGCAAAAGACTCAGAAAAACCAAAACAATATTGAACATGAAAAACAAAGCTGGGAAAAATGGTGCTCTAGGCAGAAGCACCAAGCTGTCCCTCCACAGCAAAGATCCAAAATACTAAGCCGAGCAGAGAAAACAGCAATCATGAAAACCTAAAACATCAAATGAAGAGATAAAGAACTCAGCCAAGCACCAAATGGAGTGAGAAAACTGACAGAGAATGGAGAGCGAGGACGGATTCATGCAGCGGTCCCCCATAAGCTAACGCAGCATGGATCCACCATCTTGGACTCCTATCGGAGACCAGCAAACAGCGGGTACAAGAAAGCAGCTTCACAGAGCATCCAGTGGGAGACAAAACAACCGTCTCTCATCTCTCCACTCCAACGGCAAGATACCCTAACATTCTTTTTTGTTTGTTTGTGTGTTTTTGGCTCCTGTTCCTCTCTCCTTTCTCCCATATCCATCTTAGCTCCACACGTAACAACCTCCCCACTACATCCTGCCTACCTGCACAGTGCGCTTAACATCACACCACCAAGCAGCACAGGCACGGCCTACTGGAACCTGCCCTGCACTGATTACCAACCCACCCTGGTGGCTGTACTAAGTGCCACAAACAACCCTTCCCAGTAACTCCTCTTCAGCTAGACCTGCCCTGCTGTACCATATCTGAGCAACTGACACTGCCAATTGGAGAAGGAGGCGAAAAATATCGTACCCACAGACAAGCAAACAACAAAGAACACACAACCCACCTGCTCAGACAAAGCCAAATTAAAAAGAAAAAGGACGAGACAAACAAATCTACAATCAATAAATGAGAAAAATAACTACTGAATGCCCTGAAGACAGCAGACAATATGAAAACATTTACAAAAACACGACAGGATGGTTCCAGTAGGTGTCCAAAATAAAACACCAGATGACTTTCCAGTGGAAGAAAATGCACTAGAACTACCTGATAGGGAAATCAAATCTCTAATACTCAGAATTATCCAAGAGTTGAAGCAAAAAGCAGACAAAAATGAGCAAAAAACAGACAAATTCATGGAAAAGGCAGACAAATTCATGGAAGAATTCAGGAA
>NW_004443939.1:6193842-6247715 GCF_000243295.1 Trichechus manatus latirostris
AAAAAAAAAAAAAAAAAAAGTTGGAGGACTCACACTTTCCAATTTCAAATTTACTATGAAACTACAGTAATCAAGACAGTGTGGTACCAGAGTAAGGGTGTACATACAGATCAATGGAACAGAATTTAGAATTTAAAAATTTAATGCTTACATTTATGGTTAATTATTTTGTGGCAAAGATACCAAAGCAATTCTATAGTCTTTATAACAAATGTTGCTGGGACAACTGGATATCCACATGCATAAGAATAAATCTGGATCCCTACCTTACACCATCTACAAAAATTAACTCAATGTGGATCATAGACCTAAATGTAAGAATTTCAACTATAAAAACTTATAGAAGCAAACATTAGAGAAAACCTTTGTGACCTTGGCTTAAGCAGATTTCTTAGACATTACATCAAAAGCATGATCCATAAAAGAGAAACTTGATAAGTTGGACTTCATCAAAATTTGAAACTTTTGTACTTCAAAAGAAAACTTCAGGAAAATGAAAAGACATGCTACAGACTTGGAGAAAATATTTTCAAATCCTGTATTTGGTAAGAATTTGTATCCAGAATATATGTAAAAATTTTAAAAAAAACTGTTACAACTCAAGAAAACAAATAACCCAATTTAAAAAAATGGACAAAATACTTGTATAGTCATTTCATCAAAGAAATATATGAGTGGTCAGTATCCATGTGAAAAGATGCTCAACATCATTAGTCATTAAATGAAAATTTAAGCTGTAATGGAATAACATTTCACGCTCTCTAGAATGGCTCTCTCTAGAGCATCCTCCTTAGAAGCAAAGATGGTGAGACTTCATCTCATGTACTTTGGACATGTTACCAGGAGGAACCAGTCCCTGGAGAACAACATCATGCTTCATAAAGAAGAGGGTCAGCAAAAAAGAAGACCTTCAATGAGATGGATTGACAAAGTGGCTGCAACCATGGGCTCAAACATAGCAACAACTGTGAGGATGGCACGAAACAGGGCGGAGTTTCGCTCTGTTGTACATAGGGTCACTACGAGTCAGGACAGACTCAACGGCACCTAACAACAACACCAACAGAATGGCTGTAATAAAAAAGACAGACAAAAATAAGTGCTAGCAAGGATATGGAAAAACCAGAGCCCTCATAAAAGCTAGTGGGGATGTGAGGTGGTACAGCCACACTGTAAAACAGTATCACAGTAAAACATTACAACATAAACTTACCATATGACCCAGTGATTCTATCCCAGAGAAATGAATATACACATATTTATACATAAATGTTCATATCAGAATTATTCATAATAGTACCAAAGTTCAAACACTCCAAAAGTTCATTTGCTGATGAGATGATAAAATATGGTGTATCTATACAATGGAATACTATTCATCAACAAAAAGGAAAGAATTACTGATAAATGCTACAGTAAAAATGAACCTCAAAAACATTATGCTATGTGAAAGAAGCCGAACGCAAAAGACTGCATACTATATTATTAAATGTATATGAAATATCCAGAAAACGCACATCTAAAGATATAGAAAGCAGATTAATGGTAGCTTGAACCTGGGGGAAGAAACAGATTGATTTCATATGGGCATAAGGGATCTTTTTGAAGTGATGAAAATGTTTTAGAAAATGTTTGAATTATGAGGATAGTTGCATAACTCTGTGAATATACTCAAAATCATTGAATTATACATCCTAAATGGGTGAATTTTGTACTTTGCAAACTATACCTTGATAAATACTAATTTTTAAAAATGTGTGTACATATTTTACTTATTTTTCTTGTTCATTATTTGTCCCCCCAGTCTCCTTGGGTGATTGGCATATAGCAGATGCTCAAAAAATATTTGGCAAATGCATGACTGAAAAAATGATAAGTGAATATAGGTAGATAGATCATGAGTGTCTGCTTGTTAACTATTTTAGAAATAGAGGCAAATCTATTCCAAAATGAATCTACAGATAAATTAGTTCCAATCATTCTCTCATTATGAATCTCATTATAAATAAATATGTGGATAAAAATGATACAATACTGATTATCTCATTCTCAATGATACTGTAGATTATCCAAGTATTGCTCAGGGAACCAGAAATGCTGTTTCAGTTAACCTCATATTAATGGGATTATTTATCAGAACAATGTCATCAGCTTTATTAAATCAAAAGCATTCTTGTCAGACTTCTCCTGTATACCCATTGCCACTGAGTCAATTCTGACTCATAGTGACCCTATAGGACAGTGTAAAACTGTCTCAAGGAGCAGCTGGTGGATTCAAACTGCCAGCCTTTTGGTTAGCAGCCTGAGCTCTTAACCACTGTGCTACCAGAACTTCTATTTCTGTATAGAATGATTTAATCTACACTATCCCAGCTTGTCCTTCCAGCAAGCCTTCAAGGAAGGATGAGTAAGTACTATCCTTCCCATCCAGCAGATGAGGAATCCAACATTTAGAAAGTTGCAGTATAATGAAATGTTTCGTTGATCCAATACTTGACACCAAGTTTCCTTAGAAAATAGTTCAGTTTAATCTCTGAACCAGCGATAGACTTCAGTCAAATCAATTTCTTCACTGTCTCCTTGGGCTAGATCTAGGCCTGCTTGTCCTCAGATCAATTTCTTGTCTTGCGCTTGCTCTGCTACGTATGGCAGGGGGCTGACTTCTGTAGGCTATTGGCGCCAGTCTCCTATGTCAGCTGGGTCAGTCAATGGGAAGCACTTACAGAAGACAGTAGGTCAGGAGGAAAGGAGAAGCCAAGATATATTTCCCCTACCACACTGTATCAGGGTGTCTTCCATGGATTCACTCCCACTGGACAGACTCACTCAGCTTCCTGAGGGAGACCTGCAATCAGATAACTGATACTTCTGCTCCGTTAGTAATCCTTCTGCTCCATTAGTCCCTCCAGCCTAATGGTATTATTGGCTTCCCCACTAATGATAATCTCTGGAATAACCGTCATTTTACCATTGGCTTCTCAGATTTTCTAGTACACATATTGCCATTTCCCTGTATTAAATTCTTTCTCTTTTAAATTCTTCATGTGATTTCTGTTTTCATGGTTAGACCCTGTCTGATACAAACCTGATAGTGGTTTCTTCTCTTTCACATTTATTTATTTTTTGTGTTTGTTTTTTCCCAATGTACAATGCTCTGATTTTTGCTTTCTATGGATTTTTCTCATCCTTCAGGGTCCATCACAAGCCACCTTCAACATGAAGTCTAGATCCCAAGAACCTTCTTTTTCTCTGAAATAAAAGTATTTTCCTGTCACTCATATATCATTTAGTCACACCCAGGTTTCTGTGGCCTTTTTCATAGTTCTCTTGTTTTGTCATTTAATTTATACCATTATTACCTCCGTCTTTGAATTTTTATTATTTCTCCTAGTGATATTTAATTTTGATGAAGGAAAATAATATTATGAAAATATGAGAAAATGGTTATTTTTGCTCTTCTTTCTCATAAGTGATGTTCCTCAGCATTCTACTATTATACCCAAGAGAAAGGCAGAAGACAGATGAAAGAGGAAGATATGCAAAGTCCCAATTAGACAGAAAGAGGAAATGGAAAGTCTTCACTTTCTGACTCAGGGTGGAAGGTGGAACACGGAACGGGATGGAGGTAAGAGAAGAAGATAGTGAGACACATACGTCATGGTCCCCCATCTCTGGGCCTTAATCAGGAAGTGGGAAGATATATAGCACAGATGAGGGAATAAACACAAAAGAATAGAGCATATTTCCCACTCTCCACTTGAAAATCTGCATGGCACCTATTTCACGGGCTTCCCTTCTAACAACCTGGGATAACCACAATGTTTAGGCAGAGTCTGAGATAACACTCTTGAGCCACCTTTCACCTCTATGGTGTGGTCAATCATTCAGAAGTTCTCTAAGGCCTCCAAGTGGAGACATAGAGCCAATGAGAATTTACCAGAAGGATTCATCACAATGGAGTCAGCTAGGGACCAAACAGGAGTTATCAAACAACAGGGCTGTTCAATAAGGGTCAGGAGGAGCCAAGTTAGCAACCCAGAAAGCTGTGTGTTTATCAGGAACGGGCTTAAACGTTAGATAGCAGGGTGACCTGAGACTAGGCCGACAAAAAGCATCTTCAACATGAGGTCTAGATCCCAAGAATCTTCTCTTCCTCTGTATTTTCCTATCACTTATATATCATTTAGTCACACCCAGGTTTCTGTTGCCTTTTTCAAAGTTATTTTGTTTTGTCATTTAATTTATACCATTATTATCTTCTTCTTTGAATTTTTATTTTTCCTAGTGATATTTACTTTTGTTTAAGAAAAAGTAAGATGCCAGTAGAAAGACAGACATGCATGGATCCAAGACCACCTTCCTTCTAGGAGTCATGACATCATAGAAGCTCCTTCCCTGGCATTTCCAAACACCATCTTCAAAAGGAGTGAGGGAGGGCAGAAATTGAATTGAACATCTGTCTCAAAGGGACTAAGTTACTTAAACAGATTGATGCATTAATCAAGTTAGATTGATGCAGGTTAGATAATTTGCTTATCTATTAGTTTACGGCTCATTATCTGTCTTCCCTCTTAGAAAATAGGCATAGTGAGGGAGAAGATTTTGTGGGAGGGTGTGGAGAGGGGGTCACTAATGAATTGCCAGTATTCAATAAAGTGCTTGACACATAGTAGGTACTCAAGAAATACATATTCATTGCCCTACAAAAAAGTGGATGCTCAGGAGTCAGAGTAAATCAGTTCTAGGTAAATAGAGACTCTACAATTTTTTAACACATGGTAGTGTGAATAAATTTGCATTTTTATCCCCTAGAATGTCTGATGCTTAAAGAGGGGCCTTTAAGTGTTCTTGAGGCCAGTCTGGCTGCCTGTGAAAATGTCTTGTTTAAAGCAGGACAGAATACAATAGAAGTAATCAGACCACCTTTGAGACTACCCATGTATTGTCCTCTCTATAAGTTTGCACACAAGGGTATGGTAAGAGACTAACATAATTATCTTAGAATTGTTGTTGTAATTTTTAGGTGCTGTCAAGTCAGCTCAGACTCATAGTGATCTAATGTATAGCATAACAAAATGTTGCCCAGTCCTGTACTATCCTCACAATCAATGCGATGTTTGAGCATATTGTTTCAGCAATTGCATCAATCTATCTCATTGAGGGTCTCCCTCTTTTTTGCTGATGCTCTACTTTAACAACATGGTATCTTTCTCCAGCACTTGGTCCCTCCTGATGATGTGTCCAAAGTAAGTGAGACAAAGTCTCACTATCCTTGCTTCTAAGGAACATTCTGACCATACTTTCTCCAAGACAGATTTGTTCATTCTTCTGGCAATCCATAGTATATTCAATATTCTTCACCAACACCACAATTAGAATATGTGTCAATACTTTTTCTTTGGTCTTCCTTTCTCATTGTTCAGTTTTCACATTGAAAATACCATGGTGTCGTAGTTATCTACTGCTGCTATAACAGAAATACCACAAGTGGATGGCTTTAACAAAGACAAATCTATTCTCTCACAGTCTACGATGCTAGAAGTCCGAATTCAGGGTGCTAGCTCCAGGGGAAGGCTTTCTCTCTCTGTGAGCTATGGGAGAAGGTCCTTGTCATCAATCTTCCTGGCCGAGGTGCTTCTCAGTTCAGGGGTTCCAAAGGACACGTGAGTCTCCTGGCTCTTGTTTCTTGGTGGTTTGAGGTCCCCAGTCTCTCTGTTAATTTCTCTCTTTTATATTTCAAAAGCCATTGATTTAAGACACAACCTAATCTTGCATATTGAGTCCTGTCTCATTAACGTAACTGCCTCTAATCCTGCCTCATTAACATCGTAGAGGCAGGATTTACAACACATAGGAAAATCACATCAGATGACAAAATGGTGGACAATCACATAAAACTAGGAATCATGGCCTAGGGAAGTTGATACACATTTCTGGGGACACAATTCAATCCATAACACATGGCTTGGGTCAGGTGCACCTTAG
The DNA here is from genome assembly GCF_000243295.1 of Trichechus manatus latirostris. Taxonomy (NCBI): domain Eukaryota; kingdom Metazoa; phylum Chordata; class Mammalia; order Sirenia; family Trichechidae; genus Trichechus; species Trichechus manatus. Next base: position 6,199,828 of record NW_004443939.1, read on the forward strand.
TCATCAAAGTCTTAGAATTAGACCTTTAAATAAACTCAGAAATAAATAAGGGTATGAAAAAATGTTCAATATACACTCACCTGTGTTTACTAAAAATACGTATCTTACAAATGAAGAATACACATCCATTTCAAATGTCTATGAATATTTGTCTTTATAAATATTGATCATGTATATGAGACCACAGAAAATCTCAATATATTCAACGAAGTAGAAATCTTATAATCTACATTCTCAGAGAGCAATGTCTTAAAACAAGAATCTTCAGCAAACAAAAATTTTTTTAAAAAATTTGTTTTTAAAAAATATGTCACTTAAAAATAACTCTTGGATCAAAAAACAATAAAAATTGATTTAAAATAAATGACAATAAAAACACAACATATAAAAAACCTGATAGTGCCAAAGTTCTAGTTACACAAGATTTTATAGCAAGTGGAAAGGCAGAGAGAGGGGAACAGACTTGACCTATTCCAGAAGCAGAAAAAAGGCTGGAATGGCAGGAGCATTATGGTAACCAGTGAGACAGAGGCATGCTAGATCTTCCAGGTCCTTGTGGGCCGTAGCAAGAAATTTGATTCTTACTCCAGGTGAATTGGGAAAATATCAGACAGAGAGTTTTAAGCGGAAGTGACAATTTGTGTTAAAATTTTAAAAGAATTTTTTCCTTTGCTGCATGGAGAATGGATTGTCAGCAAAGGTGGAAGCAAGGAGACAGTCATGAGATCCTTGCAATAATCCAGGCAAAGGATGATGGTAGCTTAGGCTAGGATACCAACAAAACTCATTGCTGTCAAGTTGATTCCCACTTACAGCGACCCTGTAGGACAGAGTAGAACTGCCCCTAGGGTTTCCAAGGAGCAGCTGGTGGATTTGAACTGCAGACCTTTTAGTTTGCCGCTGAGCTCTTAACCACTATGCCACCAGGGCTCCTTAGACTAGGATAGTGATGTACATTTGGGAAAAAAATATTACTCAGTGGTGGTTGAATGGAATGATGAGGGAGATAGATTAGTAGAAGATAACTCTTCAGATTTTGAACAGTGGGTAGATAGAGGTGCTGTTTATTCTAGTGGTCACTCTCGGTCGGGAGTAGGTTTTGTGCGGAGAACTAAGAGTTCCATTTCACATATGAACTATTTGAAGAGATGAGTTTGGAGCTTGGGCAGTACTCAAAGCTGAAGATAAAAATTTGGGAGACAAGCATATACGTGTTAATGAAATAATGGTATTCAATACGATGACCTAGAGAAAAAAGTGTAGCTAGAGCAGGAAGAGGGCTCAGTAATGAGCTCTGTTGGAGACAGAACTCATTGGAGAATGAGCTCAATGAGATTAGAGGAAAACCAGGTAAATGAAATAATCCCTGTAAACCTCAGAAACAGAAACAGGCACATAATAAGCGTGCAGAGGTATGATTCTCTTCTCCACCATTGTTGTTTATTGTTGATATTGAACACAGAAGTGAAAACTAAAACACAAATTATGATTTTTTTTTTCCACAGCAGAGAGGCAAAGAGTAAAAGACTGATATTACTCAGTATCAGGGAGGAAATGGGCAAACAATCTCTCTTAAAACTGCTGATATGAGTATAAACTGATAAAAATTTTCTAGAGGGCCATTTGTTTAACACATATAAATTGTATAATATACTTTTATTCTTTAACTATACAATTCCATGTTTAGAAGGTGTGCTAGATCTTGAAGACCCTGTATTTATTCAATGGAAATATTCACAGAAGTGTACCAAGATAGATATATAAGGGATTCTTTGTTATGTTTCTTATGATCCTGGAAAACTTGAAATAGCGTAAAAAAGTTGTAAGAATGGTAAAAATATGCAGTTGTTTAACTGTAAGATACTATACATGTACTTGTATAGAAATATTTACATTATGTATTTTTAAGGGAGAAAAGCATAATAGAGGACACAATAAATAGTATAACTTTATTAAAAATAAAGTGTGTGTGTGTGTGTATGTGTAGAATTTATTCATGTAGCAGAGAATGGAAAGATATAGACTAAACTGTTAATAATTATGATCTCTGGTAGTGAAATATAAAACAATATTTGCTTTCTACTTTATATACTTCTACATTCTTTATTCATTTTATGTAGTGGGGATATATTACTTTTAGAATTAAAAAAATCAATAAGGATATTCCCATTATAAAAATTTCAAAGAGTACCATATTTAGTTCTCAATTAACAAATATGAAGTACTTGATAAAATGGATGTTTTTCTGAGAAAATAGACCTTAACACTGACTCAAGAAAAAGTGAGAAATCTTAAAAGATCAAAAATTCTAGAAGAATTTTAAAAATTCAATTTACAAATTACTTTAAAATGGCTCATTGGCCAGAGTCCTACCATGTATTTTTTTCCTGATTTTTAATTTTATAAATTATGTAGGTTATATGCAAACTATATAGTTTCTATGAAATAAGTTTCTATGGCATAGAAGAAAAAGGCAGTTTACAACATGAAGCTAGTAAAACCTTCAGATCCAATTCTGTTCAAGAGAACAAAGTAAACTATAGATTTATTTATAGATTATAAATTATAGATATATTTCCCTTGGTAGTGGATAGTGGTGAAGTTTGTACAACATGATGAATGTCATTAATGTCACTGAATTTTACAGTAAAGATGGTCACAATTGCAAATTTTTGTTATATTTTACCACAATAAAATTATTATTACTGTATCTTTACACAATTGACGTGTGACTTCTGGTATTTTCATAAGTGCGCTACGCTAATGTTTTTTTACAGTAACGTGGAAGAGGGTTGGCATGGTGGTGTTTGTGATGGTGCCTAGCAAGGAGCGGGCAAGGTTGGCAAAAAAAAGGAGAAGGCACATGGCATTTGCATAAAAATAGGTAGATAATGTAGTTTCCTTACAAATATATAGGTAAATATCTTAAATTGGATAATAACTAGATAATAACAACTTAAAATTTAATATATATCTATAAAGTTACCCCAGCCAACTAGTGTTCAGGTGATTAGTTGTCAGAGAAATGCAAATTAAAGGCACAATGACATACTACCATACATCCATCAAAATGGCCAAAAATAAAAACGATGACAATGCCAAGTGTTGACAAGGATTTAGAACAACTGGAACTCCTGTTAATTGTTACTGAGAGTGTAAAATGATATAACTACTTTGGAAAAAAAATTTGCAGTGTTTTATGAAGTTAAACATACCCTTATCACTTGTTCCAGTAATTCTACTCTTTTTTCTAAACAGAAATAAAACATTTTGCTCACAAAACACTTGTACACAAATATTCATAGAAGCTTTATTCATAACAGCTCCCCAAATTGAAAATATTCCAAATAGTATCAACAGTGAATGGATGAAAAAAATGTGTCGTATTCAGACACTAGAATTATACTCAGCAATCAAAACGAACAAACTACTAACTCAAACTACGTGAATGATTATCAAAGACATTATGCTGAGCAAAAGAACCTAGATTTTAAAGAGTACACACAACATAATTTATACAAAAGTCTAGAATCAACAAAACTAACTTATAGTAGCAGAAAGCAGATCAGTGGTTGCCTAGGGTTGGGGGTGGGGTAATTAACTACAAAGAGTCATGAGGGCACTGGATAGACAGGTGGTTGCGGGAGTTCTTTTCATTTATTAAATCTTATCAACCTGCGTACTTAAAATAGTTTCAGTTTATTACATTTAAATTATACTACAATAAAGTTGATTAAAAGATAAAAGATTAACATTGACACAAGAAACCTGAAAAGATGAAAAACTTTAAAAGAAATCCATTTCTAAAACAGGTACTAAGTATAAAGTTTTTACTATAATTCCTAATAAACTTTCAATGATTAAATATTTTCTATATTACATAAAAACTTCAAGATCATATAAAAAGATATAAAATCCTTTAACCAATGTCATAAAACAATATGTGTACTACTGTTTCATGAGAAACAATTTGTTCTGTAAGCCTTCACCTGAAGTACAATAAAAAAAAAAGTAGAACTAAAAAAAAAAAAAGAAAAGATATAAAATCTACCAACTTGTTTTATGAGCCTAGTAAAATCCTGATACCAAAAGTGAAAAAAAAATAGATTAAAAGGAAAAGACAAATAGGTCAAATTCTCTTATGAACATAGATGAAATAATACTGAACACAATATTGGAATACTGAACCCAGCAGTTTAATAATAATAATTAGAATTTATCACAGAACTGCATATTGTTTGACATTGGAACATTTAAAAAATTTAACTCACTGCATTCAACAATTTAAAAAGGAACAACCAAGTTATCATCTTAAAGGATAAATGAAAAAGCATTTAATGCATTCCTGATGAAAAAAATTTTTTTAGCAAGCATCCTTCTTCATTCCTGAGGTAATGCAACAATACAAGAAAAAGTAAAAAGATGCTTGATTGTAAATAAGGGATAAAACTTTTATTAACTACAGTTAATATGATTATCTACACATAAATGTTTAAGGAAGTCAATTGAAAATCGGCTAGAACTAATAAAGGAATTCAGTAAGTTAGCTTCATATGGGATTAATAAACAGAAATCACAGTTTTACTGTAACCAACAAAACATTTGAAGTCATTGTAGAGAGGAAAAAAAAAAGATTATATTAAAAATATAAAAAGTAAATAAAATCTAAAATATTAAGATTTAACCTAGTAATAAACATGTGAAAATCATATGAAGAAAATAATATAATTTTAATAGGGGTTATTCAAGCAGAATACTTAATTGTGCCCACGAGGAACCTGTACATAGAAAAAGAGGTAATCTTTCAGACAGAACAAGGGAATACTGTGTGGTTTAAAGTCAGGAAAGGGTTGCATCAGGGTTGTATCCTTTCATTGTACTTTTTCAATCTGTAGCCTGAGCAAATAATCCAAGAAGCTGGACTATATGAAGAAGAACGCAGCATCAAGATTGGGGGAAGACTCATTAACAACCTGCTTTATGCAGATGGCACAAACTTCCTTGCTGAAAGGGAAGAGGACTTGAAGCACTCACTAATGAAGATCAAGGACTAGTCCAGTATGGATTACACCTCAACGTAAAGAAAACACAAGTTCTCACAATGGACCAATAAGCGACATCATGATAAACAGAGAAAAGATTGAAACTGTCAAAGATTTCACTTTACCTGGATCCACAATCAACACCCTAACATTTTTATAAATCCTTGATGATTGACTCTTTAACTCAAAAGTCAATTTTCCTAATAACGTTCAGTATTCCATCCTCTGCACTCCTTTATTTCATCAATTTATGTTGATTGATTAGGTCAGAAAGCCCAAGCTTTTCATTTAGTTCTTCTTAACACCCTTGTCATTTAAGTCCATTAGTATTCAAATAGTGGATTTTAAAATATTATATTAAATTTTATTGCTTTTTGACAAAGGCAGTTCAAGAAAAATTTCTGAAGATCTTATAGAAGCCATAAAATGTCAGTGCTACAAGGGCCTTAGAGATTACCTGTTATTACCTCTTATTTTACAGATGGAGAAACCACAGCCTTGAGAGGGGAGACATTTGCTCATTGTTGTGCATCTCATTAGTGAAGGTGCCCAAGATAAAACCCTAGTGCTTTCTTGACTTGCATCTTAATCTCTTGTTGTCTAGTTTTTGTTCCTTTTGGTTGGAGGGATCACCTTATTAATTTATCTTTCTGTTACCATTATGTGATTCCTTTTCTCCTCTGCCAGCAAGGTGTACTATTAAAGAATAATCCTAGTTTCTGTTTCTACCCACTCACTTGCTCTTCTTAGAACAGGAGGAATGACTTATCTAATTGGAGAGGTAGCAAGCACCTGACAACTGCTAACAAGAGCAGTCATTGCAATGACATTCCAGCAGTGTCGACCCATCTCTCTCTCATTCTGTTTGACAACCTGGTCATGCACATAGTGGGCTCCTGTACTTCTAGTCTCCATGCAATAAAAGGAACAGACAGAGACTAGCCTTTGTGTGATCATTGCTGTATACAACTATGTCATGTGGCTTCTGATTTGTAGGTTGAGGTATGGAGGTAGGAGGCCTTACCACATTCTTCAATTCAACTTTACTAGTAATAAAACTGATGTTGTTGTTAGGTGCTGTCGAGTTGGTTCCTACCCATAGCCTGGTCCTGCGCCATCCTCACAATGGTTGTTATGATTAAACCCATTATTGCAGCCACTGTGTCAATCCATCTTGTTGAGGGTCTTCCTCTTTTTCAATGGCTCCCTACTTTACCCAGCATGATGTCCTTCTCCAGGGACTGATCCCTCCTGATAACGTGTCCAAAGTATGTGAGATGTAGTCTTGCCATCCTTGCTTCTAAAGAGCATTCTGGCTGTACTTCTTCCGAGACACATTTGTTCGTTCTTCTGGCAGTCATGGTATATTCAATATTCTTTGCCAACACCATAATTCAAAGATGTCAGCTCTTCTTCAGTCTTCCTTATTCAGTGCCCAGCTTTCACATGCATATGAGGCGATTGAAAACACCATGGCTTGGGTCAGGCGCAGCTTAGTCTTCAAGGTGACGTCTTCGCTTTTCAACACTTTAAAAAGATCTTTGCAGCAGATTTGCCCATTGCAATGTGTCTTTTAATTTCTTGACTGCTGCTTCCATGGATGCTGATTGTGGATAAAAAATAAAAAGTAAAAAATTAAAAAAAAAATAAGACTGATACTGTACTTTAAATCCTATTTTATTTCTTATAGCTGTTTCCAGAATAAAAACCTAAAGCAGAGGAGAGATAATGATTTGGACTTCCCTAATACCTAATATTTGCGTCTATATATTGAGTACCTACACTTCACGAGCAGCTACCACCTGTCTGTCAGTAGAGGCTTGTGTGTTGCTATGATGCTGAACAGGTTTCGGTGGAGCTTCCAGACTAAGATGGACTAGGAAGAAAGGCCTGGTGATCTACTTCCAAAATTCAACCAATGAAAACACCGTGGATCACAATAGTCCAATCTGCAACTGATTGTAGGTAAGATGCAAGACTGGGCAGCGTTTCATTCCACCGTGTATGGGTTGCCATGAGTTGAGAGTCACCAGGAGTTGGGAAGCTGATTCGCACAGCAGCTAACAAAAATACAGCTATGTTCCAGGCACTATGCTAGATGTGGATCTTAGGGCAGGGTGCCAGAAAGGGAAGGGCTTATGACACTACAAAAGGCTGTATAATGTGGTCAATTACAACGACATCCTAATATGCAAATCAGGTTATATATTTTTCTCATCTTGAGATGCTTCTGTATCTTCCCATGCCCTAGAGCAATGTTCTCCAAATAGGTGTGAACACTCCAGGGGGTTTACGATAGGGTTCAATGTGGAACAGGAAGAACATATTGGAATATACATTTCTACTTATTTTTATAATATGCCTTCTAATTCCTTTTTTGTATATTTTATAAAACACATCTATGTTAGTAGAGCAATACATATAAATTTATAAATTAATGAATATGCATATATTGGGAGTAAGTGCACAAAAACATTGACTCATTAGGATAAATGATAAAACAAAATATTTGGTGACACCTGACCTTGAATTTCAAATTCTTAGTGTGAAATCTATGCCTATATATTAGTAGATGCTTGTGTAACACTTTAGCCTCAACTTCTTCCAATTCTCTTCTTTGCAATAAATCATTCTTTCAATCAATATTTATCAAAGGCTTATTAATGCCTTCAATTAAGCAGGGGGGCACAATGTTGAACAACAGAGACAGAATCCTTCCCCTCAAGACATTTACTTTGTAGTTGAAGCTGGAGGCAGGGAGCCTGATCTTGCCTGGAGGCTCAGGAAAGACTTCTTGAAAAAGTCACATTTGAATTCTGAGGATGAGCTTTTCCCAGGCATAACTAATTACTAGAAGCTCCTGGAATTTGTCCAAGACTACTTGTGCAAGTCAGTCCTGCTCTCCTGAAAGTTCTCTCTACAGCTCCCTCACCCACTCTTTCATCTAATTTCTCATTCTCGTCTTAGGTTCTGCTGGGACCTGTTAAATCTTTGTGCTACTTTTATGATGGCACTTACCCCATGTATTAAAATTGTCTGTGTTTACCCTCGAACTCCTGGCAACCACTGATCTTTTTACTGTCTCCATAGTTTTGCCTTTTCCAGAATAATTGGAATCATCCAGTATGTATTCTTTTCAGACTGGTTTATTTCCCTAGCAATTTGCATTTGATTTCCCCGTGTCTTTGCATGGCTTGACAGACCATTACTTTTTATTACTGAGTGATATTCCACTGTATGGATGTACCTCATTTTGTTTTTCCATTTACTTACAGAAGGACATCTTGGCTGCTTCTAAGTTTTTGCAATTATGAATAAAGCTGCTATAAACATTCGTGTACATGTTATTATGTGGACATAAGTTTTCAACTTATATTTTTTACTTGTTTCTTGTCTGTCTCTCTTCCTGAAATTTCAAGCTGTCTGAGGGAGAGGCTTTGTCTTGTTTAATGCTGTGTTTTTAGCTCCCAATCATGTCCGGTGCATAGTAGGTGATCAGTAAAAATTTATTGGAATGAATAAATGAATAATACTTATTTAGGACTTAAGATATGCAAATAGTTTGTCAGGAATACACTTCTTCATTAAATTCTTATAATTACCTAGTATTAGAGATGAGTACCACCATCTGTCTGTCAGTTTGTTGTACCGTGGTGGCTTGTGTGTTGCTGTGATGCTGGAAGCTCTGGCACTAGTATTTCAAACACTAGCAGGGTCACCCGTAGTGGACAGGTTTCAGCAGAGCTTCTAGACTAAGACAAACGAGGAAGAAATGCCTGGTGATCTACTTCCAAAAATTAGCCAATGAAAATTCTATGGATCACAACAGAATATTATTTGATACAGTGCTGGAAGATGAGCCCCCTAGGTTGGAAGTCACTCAAAATACACAGTGGCCGCAACAATGGACTCAAGCATACCAGTGATCATCAAGATGGTGCAGGACTGGGCAACATTTTTCTCTGTTGTACATGGGGTCACCATGAGTTGGAGCGGGCTTGATGGCAACTAGCAACAACAAAGATGTGAATAAACGGAGGTTTAGAAAAGTGAAGGATCAGGTTCAAAGTCCCACAGCTCTGAAGGGCTGAGCTAAGCACTCAAACTCAGTACTCTCTGGCTCCAAAGTCTATGTTAAAATTGCAGCCAAATAATTTTTACATTTTGAAAAATTGCCCTTGGGTACATTTCTCAATTAACCTACCCCTGTTTTTAGAGGAAAGAAAACTGTGAACTGACAGTGAATTACATGGCATTGTAAACTATGAACTGCAAACTTGTGAACTTGTAGTAAATTAATTGTGATCAGAACACAGTCACAGCCCAGCCATGGATGCATCTCTCAACAACTTGTAGACAACAGAGGAGGAGAAAGGTGTCCACATCGAGTCCAATCTTTCTACACTTCATTTCTGAGGGACTGACAGCAAAACAGCCTTTCACAAGCAGCTAGCTAGGGTGGGATCTTGTCCAAATCCTTGAAGGTGACACTGACTTTGATTCTTGGTTGTTTGGCTTCTAAGGGAGGAAAGGAGGAGACATGGGCAAGAGCAGACTCCTTTGACATTGCCCTGCTGCACATGGCCTAACCTCTCTGACTTTGGATTTTTGTCCAAGAAACTTTTTCTTTCCAAACAACACATCCTCCTCTCACCTCATGTACAGAATCCATTTTGTTCCAGAGCAATAACAAGGCTCTTGATGCTCCTATAGCTCCTGACTTTGTAACCAAATAAATGTGAAAGGCAAATAGATCCTGGGTGACGTGTACCATTACTTTCTTGGCTATAGACAATGGATGGTGCGAGATTATATGTGGTTTCCTTGTCAGTTTCTAAGCCTGTCCTATGGTGATAGGACCGGCAAAATGAGTAATTTTGAATGTCCACATGAGGGTGCAGAGGAAGAAAAAGCTTTTGAAGCAAATCGAGGGACTCCAACTTTACCCAGTCGTGGTTATTACATAAATTTTCTGATTCTAATACATTTCATGTACTCATTTATTATGCTTCTACTGTAGTGCCTGGGTATACATAAAAGGAAATGTGTGTAGTCTCTGAGGACACGATATTTAAGGAAAACCTTAATGAAGTGAGTCACGTGAAAACCCAGGGAATGATTCCCAAGCAGGGGCAAATATAACAACTCAGGTGATAGCCTCTCAGTGCGTTCCAATAGCAAGGAGCCCAGTGTGATTAGAACAGAGGGAGCCAAGAAGACAATGATAGGAGATGAGGTCACACAGGAAGCTAATCATTTGGAGTTTTCTAAAACCAAAACCAAACCAAACCTGTTGCTACTGAGTTGTTTCCAGCTCTTGGTGACCATATAGGATACAGTAGAACTGCCCTGAAGGGTTTCAAAGGCTGTAAATTGTTACGGAAGCAGACTGCCACATCTTTCTCTCACTGAGTGGCCGGTGGGTTCGAACTACTGACCTTCTGGTTAGCAGCTGAGCGCGTAACCATTATACCACCAGGGTTCCTTAGAGTCTTCTACTCCATGTAAATAGAAAAACCAGAGGAAGGTTATGAGCTGGAAAGGGTTTAGCATAACTTGATGTTTGTGCTAAAAGAAACACTCTGGTGGGGAGTGAAGACTAAACCTTGGGAAGTAAGAGCAGAAGCAGGGGGATGAGTTAAGACGTCACTGCTGCCGCCCAGGAGAGAGATACACTGGCTTAGGTTAGAGTGTGGAGGTAGGGGTGATGGTGAGAATTGGTAGGATTCAAGATGTAATATGAAGGTGGAGCCTGAAGGATTTGCTAATATACTGCATGTACAGTGTGAGTGAAAAAGACAAACTGTTTACAACAAGGTTTTGGCTTGAACAACTGAGTTTATTTAGGTAGGGAACACAGTGGGAAGGGGCCAAATCTGGTTTGAGGTGGGAAATCAAGAGATCTTTTTGAATATATTAGGCTTAAGATTTATTAACATCCCAGGGAGATGTCAAGTAGGCAGTTAGATATACAAGTCAAGAATTAGATTGAGGCCAGGGATAAACAGGTAGGTGTCAGCATCACTTATAAAGTGTTGGAATTGTCTGATATCACCTAGAAAGTGAATGCAAGTAGAGCAGAAAAGTCCTGGAAAGAGAAGAACTGGGTCCTAGGTAATTCCAATAACTTATTAACAAAGATAGTAATTTAGTCATCTAGTGCTGCTATAACAGAAACACCACAAGCAGATGGCTTTAACAAAGAGAAATTTATACTCTCGCCGTCTAGTAGGTTACAAGTCCAAATTCAAGGCATCAGCTCCAGGGGAAGCCTTCTCTCTCTGTTGGCTCTGAAGGAAGGTCCTTATGATGCATCAGTCCTCCTTTGGTCTAGGAGCATCTCAGCGCAGGAACCTCAGGTCCAAAGGACACACTCTGCTCCCGGCACTGCCCTTTTGGTGGTATGAGGTTCCCATGTGTCTCTGTTCACTTCTCTCTTTTATATCTCAAAAGAGATTAGCTTAAGACACTAATCTTGTAGACCTCATCAGTATAAATGCCACTAATACATTTTATTACATCATAGTGATAGCATTTACAACACATAAGGAAATCACATCAGATTACAAAATGGTACGCAGTCGTATAATACTGGCAATCATGACCCAGCCAAATTGATACACACATTTTTGTGGGGATATAATTCAATCCGTGACAGATAGTACTGAACTTCAAATAATCCATCCTATCCTTTGCTGGGACATTTTCTATGGCATAATAGGAATTTAAACTTTAGAAGGCAATGGCATTGTCCTCAACGAAGAGAGATTGGTTTATTGCAAAGAACACTGACGAAGAGCATTAAGCTTAGCCCTATCACTTACCAGATGTGTGATCATGAACAACTTACTTAATTTCTTTGAATTTTAGGATTTTTATTTTTCGGTGTGGTACTAAGTACCTATGTCATAGTGGGTTTTTTTTTTTTTTTATTGTACTTTAGATAAAGGTTTACAGAGCAAATTAGTTTCTTATTAAACAATTAATGCATATTTTGTTTTGTGACATTGGTTGCCAACCCCACGACATGTCACCACTCTCCCCTTCTTGACCTTGGGTTCCCCATAACCAGCTTCACTGTCCCCTCCTGTCTCCTAGTCCTTGCTCCTGGGCTGGTGTGCTCATTTATTTAGTCTCATTTTGTTTTGTGTGCCTGTCTAATCTTTGGCTGAAGGATGAACCTCAAGAGTGACTTCAGTACTGAGTTAAAAGAGTGTCTGGGGGACATAATCTTGGGGTTTCTCCAGTCTCTGTCAGGCCAGTGATTCTGGTCTTTTTTTTATGAGTTAGAATTTTGTTCTACATTTTTCTCTAGCTGTATCTGGGACCCTCTATTGTGATCCCTGTCGGAGCAGTCAGTGGTGGTAGCTGGGTGCCATCTAGCTGTGCTGGACTAAGTCTGGTGGAAGCTGTGGTTCATTAGTCCTTCGGACTAATCTTTTCCTTGTGTCTTTGGTTTTCTTCATTCTCCCTTGCTCCAGATGGGGTGGGACCAGTGGAGTATTTTAGATGGCCACTCACAGGCATTTAAGACCCCAGATGCTAATCACCAAAGTAGGATGTAGAACATTTTCTTCATAAACTGTGCTATGCCAGTTGAGCTAGATGTCCCCTGAGACCAAGGTCCCCAGCCGTCAGCCCAGTAATTAGGTCCATCAGGGAGCTTGGATGTGTCTATGAAGCTTCTGTGACCTTGCCTTGGTCATGTCATGGAGATTTTAAGGCAGGTAAGTTACATATCAAGTGCATGATATTCTGTAAATTCTAGTTTCATATTTCTCTTCAAAGAACTCTCAATTTGGTGTATTGTTTCTGCATATGTCTTCAACCTCGTCTAAACTATAAGCTGCCTGAGGGCAGGGAGCACTTTTATCTCATTTGTTATATCTGCAATGCCTACCATTATATGTTATCAATAATTTTCTGTAAGATAAATAAATTATGTGTGCAACCAATAGGTGTATTTGGATAGGACTTACGTGTCTGGATACTTAGATGAATCAAAGGAAATACAGTCCTCTCACCTTACAAAGCCTACATCCAGTCCAGGCAGTTCAGCACATCAATAATCAGCAAGAAAAGGCAATCGAGATGGCAACCCAAATGAATGACATAGAATTATTTTCCAACATTGTATTTATACATAATTCAAATACGCTGTGTTGCCTTTAGGCCATTGCAAGCAAAGCAATGCATCCCAAAGAAAACAAATATCTAATTCAAAAAGCATTACAGAAATGTATTGACGTTTTCTTAAAAATTCAGTGATAACATCACACAACACAAAACAAAGTTTCTGAAAGATCTGTTTTGTACATCCATGGTACCCAAGCCTCAGAGTAGTGGCTCATCTATTACCTTCTGCTTTTCCTCTAGTGTAAAATTCTTCTTTCTGGACAAACAACTCATTTCTTCCCTGGTATCTCCATGCCTTTTTAAAATTTTATTTAAGTGCAGATCAATTAAACTTCTCTCTAGAAAACTCTGAGTGCCCTTTCTTCTTTTTACACTCTCCACCACCATATCTGCCCCTTCATGACAGGGCTTTCTTAGGATTCAGACAGGGGGAGTATTGTAGTTGCTTGAGACTTTCTATAACCCTTATACTGTATGATAAAACAAATTCATGACAGCAGGACACTCAAGCTTCTCAAGGAATAGAGTCTGAATGCTGGGAAGTGTCATGACTTCAATGAGAAGTTAAAAGGGCAGAGGATGTGTGAATGGCCTTTGCTCACTGACAAGTCTTCTACACTATCTCTGTCTTCTCTCCTGCTTTCATTTCCTCACCTGTGCAGGAGGCATTTCCCATGACTGCCTCTCTCTGGCTCTTCCATCTTGGGACAATCTGAGGAGCACAGTGATTAAAGAATGAAAGTTTAGTTAGACAGGTAAAGATGTAACTGTCAGTTGGGCACTGTTGTGGAAAGAGCACAGCTTTTCCCCTCAGACTGGCCCAAGTTTGATTCTCAGCTGAGCCATTTATTAGATGAATGCAGGACAAAGGGCAGAAGGCACTGAAGTTCTCGAAAGGTCAATTTCCATAAATGTAAATTCAAGACATTTTCTGTCATAGGCATATTGTGAGGACTACAAAAAAATATTTCATATGTAGTATATGTCTGGAGCCCTGGTGATGCAGTAGTTAAGAACTATGGCTGCAAACCAAAAGGTAAGCAGTTCGAATCCACCAGCCACTCCTTGAAAACCCTATGGGGCAGTTCTACTCTGTCCTATAGGGTAGCTATGAGTCAGAATGAACTCAATGGCAACAGGTTTGGGTTTCGGGTATATGTCTGGAACTAAGCGGATATTAAGTAAACATTCTATTTGTGTGTGTGACTTCCCTATCTGAGTTGATATCTGGTTGCTCTGTCCTGTGTTCTAGTCTTGTTATCTGATGTTATTGATTTTCTAACCAGAGGACTCCTTTTAGTATTTCTTGTAATTGTGGTTTGGTTTTTACAAATTCCGTAAACTTCTGTTTATCTGGAAATGCCCTAGTTTCGCCATCACATTTGAGAGACAGTTTTGCTGGATACATAATTTTTGTCTGGCAATTTTTTTCCTTCAAGGTTTTATATATGACATCCCATTGCCTTCTTGCCTGCATGGTTTCTGCTGAGTATCTGAGCTTAGTCTTATTGACTCTCTTTTGTAGATGACTTTTCATTCATCCCTAGCCACTCTTAAAATTCTCTCTTTATCTTTGGTTTTGGCAAGTTTGATTAAATATACCTTGATGACTTTCTTTTGGTATCTACATTGTGGGGGTTTTGATGAGCATCTTGGATAGCTATCTTCTCATCTTTCATGATATCAGGGAAGTTTTCTGCCAATAAATCTTCAAGAATTCTCTCTGTATTTTCTGTTATCCCCCTGTTCTGGTACTCCAATCACTTGTAGGTTATTCCTCTTGATAGAATCCCACATAATTCTTAGAGTTTCTTCATTTTTTAAAATTATTTTATCTGATTTCTCCTCAAATAAGTTGGTGTCAAGTGCTTTATCTTCAGTCTCACTAATTCTGACTTCTATTGCCTCAGTTCTGTTCCTATGACTTTCTATTGAATTGTCTAATTCTGAAATTTTATTGTTAATCTTCTGGATTTCTTACTGCTATCTCTCTATGGATTCTTGCAGCCTGTTACATTTGTCATTATGCTCTTCTCTAATCTTCTTAAATTCCTCTATTGCTTTGTCTGTGTGTTCCTTGGCTTTTTCTGCATTTTGAATGATCTCTTTCCTGATATCTTGAAGTGTTCTGTATATTAATCTTTTGTAGTCTACCTCCAGTAATTCCAAGAAGTTCTCTTCCTCCAGAAAAGTTTTTGATTCTTTGTTTTGGGAGCTTGCTGAAGCAGCATCCTCTGCCTCTTTATGTGGTTTGATATTGACTATTGTCTTGGAGCCATCAATAAGTTATTATATTCATCTATTTTATGTTTGCTTACTGTGTCCTAGCTTCTTGTTTTGTTTTGATATGCCTAAATAGGCTGGTCATATGAGTTAGTTTGATTATTGGTGCCTTTGAAGTTCTAACGTCTTGTCACCAGGTGGTTAGATCTGTTACTAGGTATGTCAGCCCAGGAGTCTGTTTACTTTTCTTGTATAGATTCAGCTCCGGTGTCCAGGTAGTCAGTCACCAAGTGTGTAGTGCAGGCTGTCACCTACAGTCCTAGATGGGCAGGGATGATTGGTGTAGACAGAGGCATTGGGCTGTAGCAGGGGGTCACATACTGAGCAAGATAGGGGGCTGATGGCTGCCCCCAAGTGTCTGGGAGGAAAGCATGTCCTTGTTCCCTAGATCATGTAGGTGGGTGGTTTTTGCAGCCGGACTATGGGCACTAAGTGCTGTTGGCTATAAGGACTGGGAGGCACTACTTATTCTTGGACTCCTGTAACAGGTGGCTAGGTGGTGTGGGTAGAGTAACCAGTCCTCAGGTCCCTGATATGGGTTGGTGAGGACCCTGTTTAATGGGCAGAGTGGTGTCAAATGTCACGAACCTGCCACTCTACCATATAGCTGATACAGTTGAAGTTAGGCTGTTGTACTGTGCTAATGAGGGCCTATGCTGTTGTAAAGGGCCCACGTAGGTCTATGTAGGGGTGAAAGGCATTCAAAGTCCATGGACTCATTATGCCTGTGCCTAGTTAAAGGAGCTTTGCCTACCCTGAGTTCCAGGCTTAGGGGATCTGGCAGATTATTTTTTCCTGTTTGTTAATTTGTTCCCTCACCAAGGCCAAGAGAATGGCTCAGGGTGTGTGAAGGGTCCTACTTTCAGCCCAGGGACACGGCAATCACTGAAGCTGGCCTGGGACCCAGTGCAGAGCAGGAAGAGGGCAGGTAAATGGGAGAGACATTTTTCCCAAAGGGGGTGTTTTTTCATCCGCACGGTGGGTTAGATGCGTGTACTTATCTTTTGCCAACTGAGAGCCACTTTTCATTGGTTCTGGAGGCTTGAATAGACTCTCTGCCTCTCGGTCTCTCCTGATGTGGAGAATGCATCCTGAGCACCACTGCTTGCCTCACTGCACATGCCAGCTGATCCAGCCTGCAGTGTGCCGGCTCCCACCAGGTCAGGTCTGGCAACTGCTTCTGAACTATCTCTCCCTTCCCTTGCCACTCAGTCCGATTCCTCAACTTTGCCTTTGATGTTCAGGGCTCCCAGATTGTCATATATAATTGATTCACTTGTTTTTTTCTGGTCTTTGTTTTAAGAGAGACCACAGGAAGCATCTGACTACTCCTCCATCTTGGCCCTGCCCCAGCATTCTTTTCTTTCCTTCTTTTATGCGTTAGTTTTTTCATGTGAATAATAAGATAGTAACAAAGGCATAGGGTACTATTGGACATTTAATTAGATATGCATAGGTATTGCTTGATATGTGGAAGCTTTTAACTTTGTAAGTCACTCTATGCCAATGGAATACATTTCTTTGTTTGTTCAAGTCAACGCATTATTCAAGGAAAATTGGGCCTTTCTAAATGCAATGTCCCTCTGTCCAGAGCAGAGCATAGTGTAGAAGAAATGGGTTTATCTCAGTGAACAGCCAGTGCATTTTGCTGAACTATCGTGATATTATTTGTCTCTTTTATTTCTAAAACAGTTTTCTCTTTTCAAAGTAGTACTATAAATAGCCATAATAGTACTGTGATGTACTCAGGGCTTGTGAATTTTTATTTCATTGCTAATTTTTAGAAAACAGGGTGTCTTAGTCATCTAGTACTGCTATAACAGAAATACCACAAGTGGATGGTTTTAATGAAGAGAAGTTTATTTCCTCACAGTCAAAGTAGGCTAAAAGTCCAATTTCAGAGTGTCAGCTCCAGGGGAAGGCTTTTCCTCTCTGTCAGCCTTCTCTTCGGTGTTCCCCCAGACTAGGAGCTTCTCTGCACAGGGACCACGGTCCAAAGGACGCGCTCTACTCCCGGCACTGCTTTCTTGATGGTATAAGATCCCCCTATCTCACTACTCACTTCTGTTTTCTATATCTCAGGAGATTGCCTCAGGACACAGTACAGTCTTGTGGATCAGGTCCTGCCTTACTAACACAACTGCCACCCATCCTCCCTCATTAACATCATAGAGGCATGTTTACAACATACAGGAAAATCACACAGTACTGGGAATCATGGCCTAGGCAAATTGATACACACATTTTTTGGGGGACATAATTCAAACCATGACACAGGGGTATAAAATATTCAAAAAGTCTAAGGTTATATGGCTCAGTGGTGGCAGAAACTCCTTGCTCTCTAATTTCTCCTTTAGACACCTATGGTAATAATATTGGCAATAATTATGGCTATAACAACAGCAATAATAAGGTGACTCCACATTTGCATAACTCTTTAATAATAACAAGAGTCTTTCACGTCTATGAACTGATCCGATGGTCACAGAAAACTACAGAGTTTAACCATGGCAGAGATTATTAATCAAATCAATCTTGCAGATTAAGAAAACAAAGCTCAGAGAGGTTAAGTGGTCTTCTGCAGGTCACAGAGTTAATACATGTACTCAGTTGTATTCTACTCTGAAGAACATTTGCTGAATATATACAGAAGTGAGGAGATCATATAAAACACAGGTCTTCACTTACCTATATAATTTCCCATATACTCAAAATGGAAGACTTTTATGGAAATTACTTCACAGAAAAACTATCGTTGACTATTACTGATGTTGTGTTGTTAGATGCCATCAAGTTGGTTCTGACTCATAGCGTCCCAAAGTACAACAGAATGAAACACTGCCAAGTCCTGTGCCATCCTTACAATCATTGTTATGCTTGAGACCATTGTTGCAGCCACTGTGTCAGTCCATCTCATTGAGGGTCTTCCTCTTTTTCACTGACCCTCTACTTTACCTAGCATGATGTCTTTCTCCAGGGACCGGTCCCTCCTAATAACATTCCAAAGTATGTGAGGTGCAGTCTCACCATCTTCGCTTCTAAGGAGCGTTCTGGCTGTACTTCTTCCAAGACAGATTTGTTCGTTCTTCTGGCAGTCCATGGTATAGTCACTATTCTTCACCAACACCAGAATTTAAGGACATCAATTCTTCTTCAGTCTTCGTTATTCATTGTCCAGCTTTCACATGCATATGAGGTGACTAAAAATACTATAGCTTGGATCAGGCACACCTTAGTCCTCAAGGTGACATCTTTGCTTTTTAACACTTGAAAGAGATCTTTTGCAGCAGATTTGCCCAATGCAATGTGTCATTTGATTTCTTGACTGCTGCTTCCATGGGTGTTGGTTGTGAATCCAAATAAAATAAAATCCTTGACAACTTCAAATTTTCTCCATTTATCATGATGTTGCTTACTGGTCCAGTTGTGAGAATTTATGTTTTCTTTATGTTGAGATGTAATCTATACTGAAGGCTGTGGTCTTTGATCTTCATCAGTAAGTGCTTCAAGTCCTCTTCACTTCCAGCAAGCAAAGTTTTGTCATCTGCATCTCACAGGTTGTTAATGAGTCTTCCTCCGATCTTGATGCTGCATTCTTCTTCCTGTAGTCCAGCTTCTCAGATTATTTGCTCATCATATAGATTGAATAAGTATGGTGAAAGGATACAATCCTGGCACACACCTTTTTTGACTTTAGACCACACAGTATCCCCTTGTTCTGTTCAAACAACTGCCTCTTGGTCTATGTACATGGTCCTCATGAGCACAATTAGTTGACTATTAAGGCAAGGATTATAAGCAATTTTTCTAACAACTGATTCTTCACCTAGCTCAAAGAACCAATCTTCGAATCTACTTAGAAAAATACTTAAACATTTGGCATCCTTTTGTAAATCCACCTGTGCTTGAGAGCATAACATTTATTTCATCTGAAAGTACTAGATCATGGAAAAGGATACACACTCTAATGTCCAAAATTATTGGGTACCAACACTGACTGTACTGCTTATTAGCTCTTAGGTATGTCACCTACCTTCTTTAGGCCTCACATTTCTCTTTTGTAAAATAAAGGAACAGTACTAGTAATCAGTTGTCTTCAAGTTGATTCCAGCTCATGGCGACCCCACGTGTGTTGTAGTAGAACTGTGCTGCAAAGGGTATTCAGTGGCTGATTTTTTTGGAAGTAGATTGAAGGCCTTCTTCTGAGGCGACTCTGGATGGATTCAAACCTCCAAACTTTCAGTTAGTAGCCAAGCTCATTAATCGTTTGCACGACCCAGTGACTCAATAGTCCCTACTTAACTGGGTGATTGTGAGGGTTAAATAAGACAGCGCTCTTAAGAAACACTTATGAGTCTTGTGTATTATTGGTAGTCATTATATGATTGTTGATCATAAGCAAGCAACAGGGAAAAAGACTAACATAAAACTGCCTCTACAGAAAGGGACCTGGCACATGCATGCCAAGTCCTGAACAATTATGAGTAATGATAATAGTAACGTTGGTGCTGAGCACGATGAGGATGAAGAGGGTGGCAGTGATGATAGCTGTGCCTATCAGAGATATGAATGGAGGTTTGATAAGAGGTTTAACTATACTCCTCACCGAACTGTAAGCTCTGCAATTTATCCCTTTTATTCACAATTTATAAATGAAGGAAGGAAGGAAAGGAAGGAAAAGAACCTCTAACTATCCTGGCATATATTTCTGAAACAATTTACTTTTACCTCTTGACTTCAGGGGTCTCCATTTCTTTCAAGAGACTGACAAAAATTCTTTGTTAAGTTGAAAAAACTCAAAATCAAGCAGCCAGATCTTTTTTTTTTTTTCTTTTTTCTTTCCCTGGGAAGTTCTGAGGAAGAAAATAGGTGGGCATAAATGAAGGCAATATTTTCATTCTGAACTCGGTAGGGCATATGCCTGAAATCTTTTCCAACTATGTCCCCAAATGTGCCATACTAAATCTTCTTTCAGCACCTTTGATTAACTTCTGAAGTGAGTGCTATGACTTTCTGGTCACCTGCAATTATCTAAAATTCATTCTTGTACAGCATAACACTCCACACTCATTAACCTCTCCCATCCTGCCACTATTTCAGGTTTGATTCATAGATACAGGAACTACAGGTGTGTATGTGTGGGGGAGTCCCTGCATGGGACAAAACAGTTAAGTGCTTGACAACTAATCAAAAGGTTGGTGGTTCGGACCCACCTAGAGGTGCCTCAGAATACAGGCCTGGCAATCTTCTTCACAACCATAAAAACCCTGTGGAGTGCAGTTCTTAGCAACGCGTGGGGTTGCCATGAATTGGAACTGACTTGACAGCAAATGCTTTTTTGTTTTTATGTGCGGGAGGTATGGTCCGCACTTTCACACTTTCATTCCTCTTCCTGTTCACCCTTGTTTTTCTGTCTCAGGGAAGCGGGGGAGATTAGAGGAAATAGGGAAAAACATTTATATTTAACTGTTCAGTAGCTGCATCTTCTTCTGGGTGTTGCTATTTCTCAGCCTAATGCAGATTGGTCTGTGTGGCAGGTGTACAAATGAAGGCTCTCTTACAGGCCCCATGTGTGAATTCTTGCACTGTTCCGTAAGCAGAATATTCCATTCCTCCTTGAACTTTTTCACTCATAAAATCTGACCCATGCCATCAACAATGCTCTCAGCCTCTTGTAGCCAGGAATCCCATGCTTGTGTGAAGTGGCACTACCAAGATAACTCAATTAGAATTACCTCTGTGGCCTCTTAATCTACAGGAAAGTCACCCATCCTTGTCACAACAAGTCGTGGGTATCAACCCATTTGGCTGAAATTTCCATTCTTCACCCCACCATCTGCCCCCAACCCTTTTTTGCCTTGCTTTAAGAGGCATGGTGAAGATCAAATTCACTGCATAAGCAGTTGTCTAACTGGAAAATGAGATACAAGTCTCCCCTTATTGAAGGTACTCTCATTCTTCAGCATTAAGTCTCTTGGAGCCTCCTTCACTGGTTTTGGGGTGGGAAGGAAAAAATTACAGCACTCTCCCAACTAGGTCAATTACTCATGACTTTCATGGTGCTCACATTCCCCTGTCATTTTCTTTTCCAAACTCTGGTGGAAGTAGTAGCTGGCTGATCATAGTGATAGCAGAGCTGTTTGCTCACTTCTTGCTAAGCCCTGAGAGAGGCTCCAGTTGTCAGCAGTGTCTCCCTTGCTATTGCTTTATACTGTTGGAAATGTAATGGCCTTTTACTCTCAATTTTCAGTCCTACTTTCTAACTTTAGGGCAACAAGAAAAGTCCCACTTAATGTCTATGATACATATAGAGTTTAAGAACATGACTTTGGCTAGAATTACAGTTTTTACAATAGCCAGTCAGCATCTCCAATGGAGATAATGATAGTGTCTCCCCACAAAGGTATTTTGTGAGGATTAAATGTGATTAAAAAATCTAAAGTGTTTAACTTTAACCCTAATATTTTACAAGTGATCAATAAATATCAGTGATTATGTCCTTCAAAGGGGTCCTAGATACACACCCCACTGGTGTAAGTCTAATCTAGGATTTACGGGGTAAAAAACTCACAAATGGAGAGGTAGACCAGGAGCTCCTGGTTCTCATTCCAATGAGAGTTGTGCTCAGGCAGAGCAGTAATGGACACACCACAGGAAGTGTCCTAATAAATGGAGTCTCCACTCCCATAGCAATGGAATGAGGGATAAAAGATCATCTGAGTGACTTCCTCCTTATAAAGGGAGAACCCCCAAATTCAGCCTCTGGTATCAGTCTGTTTCTGTAGAGCTCAAGGCTGTTAAGCCCGTGACCTGTGAAGTTACTGACAAGGGTAGGAAGTGAACTTCCACAGCCCTCCAGAGTGGCCTCTCCTTGGGAGGCAATAGCTATTACTGTAGTTTTGTTAAAAATAGTAATGATCTACACGGTAATGACAATAACAATAAACACAGAGGATTATACATAAAAGTACTCATAAATAATGAGCTCCCATCCCTGGGAAAGGTTCAGTTAAAGACTGGGTGGTCATCTTTAAGCCATTTGAAGAGAAGATCCCAGAACTGGGTTAGAGGTTGAAGATGTGACCTATGAGTTTCCATTCAACTCTGAATTTCTCTCAGTCTCTGTGAGTGTCTTGAACTGGTGGGGTGGATCCAAGCCTTCCTTCTTGGCTTAAACCACTCCATGTGATTTTCATTTTGAGCCAACAATGCACCCCTCCCCAAGGGTGTCCAGTCTGTCTGCACCACTGCATGTTAATGCTGACAAAGAAGAAAAACAGAGCTCATTCCTTAAGCCAAACATACCACATTTGTTTTTCTCTTCCCAAAATATGCAGCCAGTTTATTTAGAGAGCCCAATGGCTCAGCTCTTGTTATATATTATTCTGAGTAGACATATTTGCTCACATCCATGAGACTGAGCTGTGGAGAAGCTGAGATTATTCCCTCCATTTTTCTGGATCATATTTAGCACAGATGCAAGCCAGGTTTTTGGTAGTGTGGCACAATCTCATCAGAAGGATCGATTGCTTCCGTTCCAGAACCAATGGGCATTCAACCTTACCTAAAAGAAGTGCTTACTGTGCTACTTTGAATTCCCATAACACTATTTGTTACCAAAAGAAACACTGCCAGGCAAGACTCACATGGCCTTGTTTCTTCAGGTCTACAGTGACTTTTCAGGTTGGTTTAGTATGAACTGCTGTGTGAACAACTGTATCTGTGAAAGTTAATGTCCTGTACCTTAGCCCAGAACAAATAAATCCATCTCTTTACTGGCAACATGAAGACTTTCTTTCTTTCTTTTTTTTTTTTACATTTAAAGTTATTTTTTATTCATTGGTCAAATTTTTCAGCCAAGACCATCTGATTTCTGAAATAAGGTTCTTGTGTGTTCCCAGTTAAATAGAAACAGTCAAAGATGAAACACTAAAAATAAAAGAAAGAAAAAGAAAACCAACCAACCACACTGAAAAGCATTTAAGTCTATTTCTTTGTGAACGAAATTTCCTCAAACACAGAAAAAGACAAGAAGTAGGAAGCTTTTTTTTTTCTTTTTTAAATATTACTTTTCTTCAATTTATTTTTATATTGGTGAATGATGTGAGACTCATTGCATTTTATAGTCCTGAACAAAATCTTACAATTTCTTAGTAATATTATGCAATGACATAATGCCATTTGTAGAGGTGTCACATAAAGCAATTGACTTTTACTGGCTTCTGATGGCAGGACTTGCCATTTTATACTCTGTTTTATGTAAGCGTTTTCCAAATTTATCGGCCTCACAGGATTTCTCAAGTTGCTTAATTATGGTAAGAAGAAGATATCTCTGTGGTCTGACACAGAGCCTATTAAAACCCCTTTTAAAAAGGGAACATAAGAAATGGAGAAGTGAATACAGCTAACATTTAATGAATGCCTACTATGTGCTGGATGCACAGAATGCAGGGATAAAAGGAGGGGCACCTACTATGTACCCAGCACTGCCTTGACAGTATCTTGCAAAGTAAACTTATTTTCCTAAATTCAGGGATGAGAAAATCAAGGCTTAGTTGTTATGTCCAATGTGCTATTAATGGAGGAGCTAAGAAATCCACCGAGTCTTGTCTGGCCACAAATTCATACCGTACAATCACAATGGAAAACAATGCTCATACCTTTGTGGATCAGCCTCTTGGGGAAACCTTTTGAAAGTGGGTACGTACTCGTGCTGAAAGTGCCTACACAGTAGATGATGGCTCAGATGTACCCATCCAGTGGATAGTGACTGAAAAGTTTATTTATCCTCATGACCCCTTTTTATCTGGTTCCAAAGTTTTGTTAAAGAAGCTATACATGACACCAAGGAAATGAGACAACACTTTGTAGAATGCTATTTAAAAAACTATGTAAAATGTGAAAACTTTCACTGTAGCTCCCTAAATCCTGGTATTCTAACCATCTGATGCTGAGTTCCTCCCTTTGGGAGTCTGTCTTTTTCCTTTCTTCTGATGCTGGAGCCTCCACATCTGGATCAACCCCTGTTTCTTAGAGTAAGAGAGAGGGGTACAGTTGGGGTTACCGGTAGGAAAACGATTCCAAGTATATTGAAAAGTAGACTATTCATGCCCTAACAGACTTGAGTGATCCCCTAATAAAAAACTGCAGAATTTGAGGCCCTAAAATGGAAAATGAAAATCTATTTGAAGCTTTTTGTTTACATATACTCTTCCACTTGAAGCAAAAACAGAGGTTCGAAGAAATTGTTTACCTCTGTGGGAGAGGAGCTTCACAAATTCTTGGGTGCATGCTTGCAAAGTTCCTAAGATTAGATAATTCTTAGACTTGAGGGAATGAAAGAGAAAGGGCTGAGTGGTGATTCAGATGGAAGAGGAGGGGACAGGTGGGAGGGAATGGACAAAGATTCATTTATTTGCAAGGCAGAAGGAGCAACTTTCGTTAGGAGCCCAGAAGAGCAAATGGCAGGAATACAGAAGAAACTATCCTTGTGTGTGGTATCCATCAGCATTACTGGCCTCCCCTAAATAGAAAGAAGGATAGTTGGACACCATGGATGGGGATAGGTTCATGAAGGAAGAACCCTGATCTCTGGCCAATGTGGAAAGAAACAGAATTAGCTGGGAATTTCCCTATGAGTAGTGCAGAGTGGACATGCCAACACCATCATACAGGGTATGGAGCTTGATTTATTTTTCTCCTTCTTCTCTATTGTGAGCAACTAGTGGGAGAGCTTGTGTCATTACCTTGTGTATTCCCACATGCCTATTCTAGTTTCTTGTGTGCAGCAGGCGCTTGGAAAAAATTTGTTGAATGAGCGAGCCAGTGTATGAAGTAATTTGTCCAAATTAATGCAGTGAGTTTAATAACCTGTCTAGAATCCAAATCCAGGGCCAGACCAAAGTCTAGTGGAACTTTCAAAAGTTTTCTGGCTGTTTATAAGCACAGATGGAGAAATAAATAAAATGTATCAAGGGCAGAGCT
This sequence comes from Trichechus manatus latirostris, assembly GCF_000243295.1. Lineage (NCBI taxonomy): Eukaryota > Metazoa > Chordata > Mammalia > Sirenia > Trichechidae > Trichechus > Trichechus manatus. Next base: position 6,225,273 of record NW_004443939.1, read on the forward strand.
GCTCTAATTGAAGAACGGGTTGTTCAGAGCACAGTCTAAAATGCACTTTTGTATTCCAAGCACTGATTCTACCCAAGTAGCAAGACCACCCCTTTCAGTCAGTAACTCTGGATTCTAGGAAGTGTAACTCTTTGAGCACAGAATTTCTGTATTCAATTCACATTGAACAAGCAAAGGCTGTAGAGTAACACTGAAGACAGAGGTTACCTGTGACTTTGAGTGGCTTTGAGACTGCTCCATGTTTCCTTACAAGAATGTGGCTGCAGAGTTGTGGTCAGATATAAGTAGCTTCAATATCATCCAGGAGAAGCGAGATTTTCCTGAGTATAAATAGCAACGCCAGCCTGATCAGTAGACGCAATTTCTAGAGATGGAAGGGATATTGAAGATTCTGTAGTCTAATGATTCTTATCTGGGAAATTTTACCCTCCAGGGATCATTTGTTAATGTTTGGAGATAGTTTTGATAGACAGCTAGGGTGTGCTACTGGCCTCTGGTGAGTAGAGGCCAGCGATGCTGCTAAATATCCTGCAATGCACAGAATGCTCCTCACAAAAAGGATTACAAAAAAAAAAAAAAGAGGACACTGAGTAGATTCAGACTCATAGCGACCCTATAGGACAGAGTAGAACTGCCCTATAGGTTTTCTAAAGATGAGCTGGTGAATCATAGTGACCCTATAGGACAGAGTAGAACTGCCCTATAGGTTTTCCAAAGATCAGCTGGTGAATTCGAACTGCTGACCTTTTGGTTAGCAGTTGATTTCTTAACCTCTGCACCACCAGGGCTCCACAAAAAGGATTACCTGGTTCGAAAAGTCAAGAGTGTTGCTGTCTAGAAACCATGATCTAGGCCACATACTGCCTAAAGTAGAATGCTTCTACAGTGATTCCGAGATGGGAGTTTCTTGTTGAATATCTCTAATGATCTCATGCTCAGTGTTTCACTGGTAACTTGTTCCACTGCTGAGCAAATGCTACCTTAGTTGCTTGTTCTTTGTGCCCCTAGAATGCTGAATGCATATAACCACACGTGTCAGAACTGTTGGATTATGTGTCTATTTGATCCATTGAACAGTGAGTTTCTTGAGAGGCTATGCCTAGTTCATATTCTTTTTTTGCGTTCTCTGCTTCTACACATTGCCTAGTACTTAAGTACCCTGTAAATATTCAATGAATGAATAAATAAATCAAAGATTAGAGGTCTTACCTTCCAAGTTACCCTGTTTCAGGACTGGAATTCTCACGTTTGGGTTCAACTCTAGGCAATGAAACTTTTCTCTTGGACTGGAAGTGGGGGAGACAGACCACATGCTGAACTGGACTTTATCTGGCTTTTTGCCTCTGGATGGCCGTTATGTATATAAGGGGAACGATACATACTCTTACTTTGCAATTTTCTTCCATTGGAAGCAAAATTTCCTACAGAAGTGCCGACACTGAGGGCAAATGGAAAATATTTTATAATCAACAAGTTTAATTTGCTGAGTGCTTTGCATTAAAGTCATTGAAGTGAGTTGGGCTGGCCAGTTCCCAAACTCCACTGCCAAACTGAGAAGCACATTCTCAATCTTGCTTTAAGTGGCCATGCGCCATTAGACTATTGAGCTTGGACCAATATTGGAAGGAAGAACATAGCACAGAAACCAATTCTCCCATGGGATTGAGAAGGCCAGAGTAGTTGACTATACTTCTCCAACTCCAGTATCTGAAGTCTGAAATTAATAATTGTAATTCACATTTGTAAAGAGCTTACATGAGACATTTACCTCTGTCCCTCCTTCCCAAACTGTAATACATATTTTCCTAAGAGGTAGGGATTCCAGGAAATATGGGGAACCACAGGACAAGTATGACAGATTCTTCTAGAGAACCATTTTTTAAAAATAAAATGTAGGAATAAACAATTGGTTATATGAAAACGCTAACATATTATGGCATAGAACGCAGCACTGGTATGCTATTTTCAGATAAAACTAGCTTCAAAGAAACTCTGCATTCATGGTTGAGGTGCTTAGAGCTATATTTCCAGACCATTCTCTCACTTATTTTCTTAGGAAAACTCAGTGGAAAGTTTGACACGATCGAGAATACATTCTCTCTTTTAATTTCACAATTTATCCTTTCTTTTTTTCCTGAAATTCTCAATCTCTTTCTCTCTTTAAATACACTCCTACCTCAAGACCCAGTTCAAATGTCACTTTCTCTTTGAAGATTTATTTAACTCCTCAGGTAGTGACTTCCTTCTTGGTGCTTCACCGGCCTATGTTGGGCCATTTTTCAAACTATGTTGTAATTAGCTGTTTAGATGTCTATCTTCCCTGACAGGCAAGGATTTTCTTGAGGGAGGTACCATATTATCAATCTTTGTGTCCCCGTAGCTACTACAATGCATGGCATATAAGACATGTGTTTTCTCTTCACTTCCCCATGGCATCATTTCTATAGAAACAGTCCGCTACAACTCAACCTCATAATCGGGAAATACTGAGAAACTTTCTTCTAAATATTTCTAAGAGACTGTTATCATATTTTATTATCCTTGATGAATCAATTTTTATTTAATTACTCTATGTACCCTGAGGTTTTAATGTCAGCAAGGCCCTGTGTTTTGATTATAATAATATAGAAAAAGGTAGGGAGAGAGTTGATATATATTGAGAACATACTGGGGGCCTAGCATCATGTATAAATATTGTCTTCTTTAATCCCTACCACACCCTGTAAGGTGATATTGATCCTATTTTGAAGAGTAGTAAATTAAGGGCCATACATTTACATTGCTCACTCAAGATCAGATGGGTGTAATCCTTGTATTTTCTGGGAAATTTTAATCCAGTTGAGGCAGTATGACATGTAAATACACACACACACACAAATACTTTATTTGTAAAGAGTTATTTTTCATTTGCCAAAGATGCAGTATAGTGAAAAGAATAGAAGTTCTTGGTCCTGGATCATGGCTTTGTAACCCAATAGCAGTGTGACTTTAAATACTAGATAAAATCTGTTTTTCTCTCTACATACGTTCTCCCCCAGCACACCCCTCACCTTGTGCCCTGCCCAGGTTCTTTGAGCCTAGCCTCTATGGACTGCAGCCCTTAGGCTTTCTTGCTGTCTGTCTTCAGGTTAGTTTTGGCCAATGGGAAGCATCAGAGAAAGGAGAGAGAATTCAGGGTATTTATCCATCTCCTCCCTTCCCACTACCTCAGTGCTGGCCAAGGCTTGACAAGTCTCTGCTCTTGGAATCTGGAGGGAGAATGAAGGGGTTCTCTAGCAAATATAACCCTAACCAAGTTCTTGTAACAGCACCCTCCCCTGGTCCCTTCAGGCATAGGGGTGGTAATGCTTCTCAGTTACTAAACTCAGGATCTTTACTATTCTCTGCAGTTCTCCTAGGAGCCCCTGGGGGGCTCAATTACACACTAAGCTGCTAACCAAAAGATTGGCAGATTGAATCTAGCCAGAGGCACCTTGAAAGAAAGACCTGGCAATCTACTTCCAAAAAATCAGCCGCTGAAAACCATATGAAGGTGCCGTAAGTCAGCATCAACTCGATGACAACCAGGTCTAGGGTAATTTTCTTAACCCTGCCCAACCTTTCACCTCTCTGAGCCTCAGTTTCCGCATTTGAAAGATGGGGATGACAATATGTAATTCATAAGAATGTTGTGACAATAACATAATATTCATTACTCTGTAAACTTAAAGGTACTATCAAAACAGTGACGTCACGAGGGTTAGTGTCACCCACTGAGGTAACTCATGGTGTTAACCCCCCACCATGGGCCTCCTCCTGTACCATATCATACAGAATCCTTAGTAACGTTTTTTGTACTAATGTTACTCACAAATCTTAATTCTCATATATCACTCTTTCTTTTCCTTTAATTACTACTTCATTCTTTAAAAAGTTATTGATATAGGCTTACAAATACTAATTAGCACAATATTGTAGCTAAAACACTAGAAAATAATCAGCAACTATAAAAACACCATCAGAAACAACTGCATGTGCTTTTAGCACGTGCAGACGAAACCACGTGATTTGAAGTGTCATTGTAATTGGGTAATGACAGGTCTGACTGGAGGGCATTAGAAGGTTCAAAAAGCAAATTAGCATAGAGTTTTAGGCTTGTAGTTATATTAATACATGTACCCTGGGCTTATGAAAAATGTTTTTGTTGTTATAACTACAGAGATATTTTTATAAAAAATAATAAATTTGTGCTGAAACTCTGCACAAAAATTTTATAGACAGTCATTTTGGTGTCACCCCCTCTGACACTGTCACCTGGTACAGTCCACACCCCCTGCACCCCACTAGTGATGCCACTGTATCAAAACATTTATAATCATAACTTAATTGCTCAGTTCCATTAGAATTCACACTTTCATATCCCAGATATTAACTGAGAGTCTATTCTCAGTAAGCCCTGTGCTAAATGCTGAGAGAATTCTGCTAAGCAGAGCTTAAATTAAGGAGGGGAACAGGCTACTTTAGGCTAAGGGTGCGAGGAGGCATCTTAAGGGAAGGGAACAGAATGAGCCGGGCCTTGAAGAAGTTGGAATTATTGCTAGGTGAAGCTTGGGGGTGTGGGGAGTAAAAGATTCTCAGGGAGGGAAAATGTGGGAGGGGATGTACAGAGTTGGGTGTGTGCAAGTCATGTTCAGGGCATGTGAATAAACCAGTTTCACAGGAGATGAGATGGGGCCAGATTTTCAAGGTCTTTGTAAAGAGGAATTATATTCTCTAGGATCCTGGATGAATAAGAGGGAAATAAATTCCAATATATCTTAATATTTCTTTTCCTAATGCAGCATCTGTCCTGTGAAAAACTCTGTCCTGGAAAATAAGTGAACCGGTGGGACTTGGATGTCTTTGCAACGTGATTCGATTAATTGTCCTAATGGGTTTTGCAGCAGATTGGATATTAAAATGGCCAAGAAAGGATTTGATTGAAAGTAGCTAATTTAGTTAGACCAACTGGTTCCTCTATCAACAAACATTTATTGAACTTCTACTATGTGATATGCTCTTGGGACATAAGGAGGTAAAAGCACAGTTCATGTACTTGGGGCCCTCAACATGCCTTTCTCCTGGCACTCTCCCACATGTGTTCTGGTCTCTGGTCTTGTAATTTACTAGAATTTTCCTGTACTGTGGCCTAAGCTGCTTTCTCAGCCTGAAAATCCTTCACACACAACTCTTTACGTCCTGACTGCTCATCTTTCTTCCATTTGCTCTCTTGGCCAGCTCCTACCTCTCCTTCAGGTCTCAGCTCAGATTATCTTCCTTGAAGGGACTTCTTTGAGTTTGTTGCTTCCACTTAACCTGCTAATGCCCACTTTCCCCCACCCCAGACACAGGGATGACCACAATCCCACTGAATGCCCATGGTTCAAGCTGCATTTCCAGTTTCTGTTGTTGACCTTCCACCATCCAGTGTTGGGTGGGATGGAGGAGGGATGCCCATGTAGGGGCTCCCCTAGGCCCCACACGAGTGCCCACCCCAAGTCTGATTGTCTCCCCCCATACACAGCATAAGCTAAGGGCTACCCTCTGCCTACCTGCTATGTTCACTGCCAATGCTGTGCTCACTCCTCTTACCTCCCCTGCCCACATCTTTCTTGGGTCAGTGTCTCATGGGAGGCAGAGGCCAAGCTGGGGGCCCAGAAAGTGAGGCAGGGGCAAGGGGAAGAAGATGTTTAGTTACCTCACATCTGTGTCCCCTTGTGGGGGAGGTCCTTGTAGAAAGGTGAGGGGTACCTACCAGGTACTTTTCTTTTATTTCCAGATTTTTTTGTATCTAAACTTGCAGATTGGTGTTATACAAGGACAGACAATAAAGGAAGAATATAATAGTGAAAAAAAAAATCTTTACAGAAGCAGATGAGGACACCAGGTCTTTCTGCCATGGAGCTGCTGGGTGGGTTCGAAATGCCAACTTTTTGGTTAGCAGCCAAGTGCTTAACCATTGTGCCATCAGGGCCCTTCCATGTCTCCATAGCACTCCACAATTGATAGAGTCCTTTTCTATACACTATAATTACTACAATATTTGAGCCATGATTTGGAAGAGATTTTGGGCACTCCCAGTGGAGTCCTGCCTTGTTGTTACACTTTAAAGTATTGTTTAATCCATGTTTACTCACTTCTGTCTTAAAATGGTGAAATGGAGGTGGTGGGAGATAGTCATAGTGATTTATTAAATGTGTTTTACAGCTGCTAGGCTTAAAATAGCACAGTATTAATGCAGGCAAAATATTGACTGAAGCAGGAAGCATCAGAAGAAGATGGAAGGAATACACAGAATCACTTACCAAAAAGAAATAGTTGATGTTCAACCATTTCAAGAGGTAGCATATGATCAAGAACTGATAATATTGAAGGAAGAAGTTCAAGCTGTACTGAAGGCATTGGTGAAAAACAAGACTCCAAGAATGGACTGTATGCCAATTGAGATGTTTCAACAAACAGAAGCAGCGCTAGAGGTGCTCTCTCATCAGTGTCAGGAAATTTGGAAGACAGCTACCTGGCCAACAGACTGGAAGAGATCCATATTTGTGCTGATTCAAAAAAAAAAAAAGTGATCCACATAATGCGGAAATTATCAAACAACAGATCTTAGATCTTTATTCTCTGAATGAGATTTCTAAAGAAGATGGAAGAAATTAAAATATTGTGGAAGGAAACTGACTCTAAAATAAAATATTTTCCATGGATTAATCCACAAAAAAGTTAATTCACATGGTTGTTGTTGCTATTGTTAGGTACTGTCAAGTTGATTTCGACTCATATTGACCTCATGTGACAGAGTAGAATTGCTTGATAGGGTTTTCTAGGCTGTAATCTTTTTTTTTTTTTTGTATTTTAGATGAACGTTTACAGAGAAAATTAGTTTCTTATTAAACAATTAATACACATATTCTTTTGTGACATTGGTTGCCAATCCCATGACATGTCTACACTCTACTCTTCTCGGCCTTGAGTTCCCCATTACCAGCTTTCCTGTCCCCTCCTGCTTTCTCATCCTTGCCCCTGGGCTGGTGTGCCCCATTAGTCTCATTTTGTTTTATGGGGTTGGGTAATCTTTGGCTGAAGGGTGAACCTCAGGAGTGACTTCAGTTGGGATTTCTCCAGTCTCTGTCAGACACTGGTCTTTTGTGTGTGTCTGTGAGTTAGAATTTTGCTCTACATTTTTCTCCAGCTCTGTCCTTGACCCTGTATTGTGATCCCTGTCAGAGCAGTCGGTGTCAGACCACAACCATCTAGTTGTGTTGGACTCAGTTTGGTGGAGACTGTGGTACTTGTGGTCCATTAGTCCTTTGGACGAATCTTTACCGTGTGTCTTTGGTTTTCTTCATTCTTGCTCGCTCCAGATGGGGTGAGACCAGTGGAATATCTTAGAGAGCCTCTCATAAGCTTTTAAGATCCCAGACGCTACTCATCAAAGTAGGATGTAGAACATTTTCTTTATAAACTATGTTATGCCAATTGAGTTAGATGTTCCCCCAGCCCATGGTCCCCACAGCCCTCAGCCCAGCAATTCAGTCCTCAGGGAGTTTGGATGTGTCTATGGAGCTTCCATGACCTTGCCTTGGACAAACTATGCTGGCTTCCCCAGTATTGTGTACTGTCTTACCCTTCACCAAGGTTACCACTTAGCTATTGTCTGGTTAGTGTTTTTCCCTCCTGGCCTCTCCCCTCCCTTGTAACCATCAAAGATTATTTCTTTTTGTGTGTAAATCTTTTCATGAGTTTTTATAGTAGTGGTCTCATACAATATTTGTCCTTTTGTGATTGGCTTATTTCACTCAGCATAATGCCCTTCAGATTCATCCATGTTGTGAGACTTTTTGCAGATTCATCATTGTTCTTTATCTTTGCGTAGTATTTCATTGTGTGCATATACCATAGTTTGTTTATTCATTCGTCTGTTGATGGACACTTAGATTGTTTCCATCTTTTTGCTATTGTGAATAATTCTGCAGTTAACAAGGGTTTGCATTTGTCTGTTCATGTGACGGCTCTTATTTCTCTCAGGTGTATTCCTAGGAGTGGGATTACTGAATCATATGGTATTTCTATTTCTAGCTTTTTAAGGAAGCGCCATATCATTTTCGAAAGTGGTTATACCATTGTGCATTACCACGAGCAGTGCATAAGAGTTCCAATCTCCCCGCAGCCTCCCCAACATTTGTTATTTTCTGTTTTTTTTTATTCGTGCCACTAATGTCGGGCTGAGATGGTATCTTACTGTGGTTTTAATTTGCATTTCTCTAATGGGTAGTGATCCCAAGCATTTCCTCATGTGTGTGTTAGCTGCCTGAATGTCTTCTTTGGTGAAGTGTCTGTTCATGTCCTTTGCCCATGTTTTAATTGGATTGTTTGTCTTTTTTTGTAGAGGTGTTGGATTCCTATAGATTTTAGAGATTCAATCTTTGTCAGATATGTCATAGCCAAAACTTTTTTCCCAGTCTATAAGTGCTCTTTTACTCTTTTGTTGAAGTCTTTTGACGAGTATGAGGGTTTAGTTTTTAGAAGATCCCTGTTATCTAGCTTATCTTCTGGTGTTTGTGTATTGTTAGTTATGGTTTGTATCCTGTTTATGCCATGTACTAGCACCTCTAGCACTGACCCTATTTTTTATTCTATGATCTTTATAGAATTTTGTTTTATATTTAGGTCTTTGATCCATTTTGAATTAGTTTCTGTGTATGGTGTAAGGTAAGGGTCCTGTTTCATTTTTTGCAGACGTATATCCTGTTTTGGCAGCACCATTTGTTAAAAAGACTGTCTTTCTCCATTTGATGGACTTTGGGCCTTTGTTGAAGATCAGGTGACTGTAGATGGATGGATTTACATCTGGGTTCTCAATTTTGTTCCATCGGTCAATGTATCTGTCATTGTACCACTACTAGGCTACTTTGACTAACGTAGCTGTACAGTAGGTTCTGAGATCAGGTAGTGTGAGTCTTCCTACTTTATTCTTTTTCTTCAATAGAGCTTTACTTATCCGAGGCCTCTTCCTTTTCCATATAAAGTTAATGACTATTTTTTCTATATTTTTAAAGCATGCTGTTGGTATTTGGATCGGGATTGCATTGTATTTGTAGATTGTTTTGGGTAGAATTGATATTTTCACAATGTTGAGTCTTCCTGTCCATGAGCATGGTATGTTTTTTCATTTATGTAGGTCTCTTTTGGTTTCTTGCAGTAGTATTGTGCAGTTTTCTTTGTATAGGTCTTTTACATCCCTGGTTAAATTTATTCCTAAGTATTTTATTTTTTTAGGGGCTGTAATAAATGGTATTGTTTTCCTCATTTCCTTTTCATAGTTTATTTATTGGTGTATAGGAATCCAACTGATTTTTGTATGTTTATCTTGTATCCTGATACTCTGCTGAATCTTTCTATTAGTTTCAATAGTTTTCTCATGGAGTTTTTGGGTTTTCTATGTATAGTATCATATTATCCACAAATAGGGACAGTTTTACTTCTTCCTTACCTATTTGGATGCCCTTTATTTCTTTTTCTTGCCTTATTGGTCTAGCTAGGACTTCCAGCAAGATGTTAAATAAACCAAAAAAAAAGAAAAGAAAAACTAAATCCATCATTGTCATTGAGTCAATTCTGACTCATAGTGACCCTGTAGGACAGAGTAGAAATGCCACACAGAGCTTCCAAGGAGCGCCTGGTGGATTTGAACTGCAAACTTTGGTCAGCAACCATAGCTCTTAACCACTACACCACCACAGCTTCCAATGTTAAATAGGAGTGGCAATAAAGGACATCCTTATCTTGTTCCTGTTCTCAAGGAGAATGTTTTCAGCCTCTCTTCATTAAGAAAGATGTTGGCTGTTGGTTTTTTTAATAGATGCCTTTTATTATGTTGAAGAATTTCCTTTCTATACCTATTTTATTCAGAGTTTTTATGAGGAACGGGTGTTGGACTTTGTAGAGGGCCTTTTCTGGGTCAATTGAGATGATCATGTAAGTCTTTTCTTTCCTTTTGTTTATGTGGTGGATCATGTTGATTGATTTTCTAATGTTGAACCATCCTTGCGTACCTGGTATGAATCTTACTTGGTTATGGTGTATTATTTTTTTGATATGATGTGAATTCTATTGGCTAGAATTTTGTGGAGGACTTTTGCATCTATATTCATGAGAGATATTGGTCTGTAATTTTCTTTTTTTGTGGTGTCTTTGCCAGGTTTTGGTATTAGGGTTATTCTGGCTTCATAGAACGAATTCAGTATTATCCTTTCTTTTTCTATGTTCTGAAATAGTTTGAGTAGTACTGGTATAAGCTCTTCTCTGCATGTTTGTTCGAATTCTCTACTGAAGTCATCTGAGCCAGGGTGTTTTTTTGTTGTTGCCGGAAATTTTTTTTATTACCTTTTCAATTTCTTCTCTTGTTATGGGTCTGTTCAGAATTTTAACTTCAGTTTGTGTTAGTTTGGGTTGATTGTATGTTTTTAGAAATTTGTCTATTTCCTCTAGGTTTTCAAATTTGTTGGAAGCTGTAATCTTTGAGGGAGCAGATTGCCTGGTCTCTCTCCCATGGAGGTGCTGGGTGGGTTTGAACCACTAACCTTTTTGTTAGCAGCTGAAAGATTGTTCCACCATAATAATTGAAACTTATATGATTACATCTTATTTTTGTTTTTCTAAAAAATCTTCAGATTGAAACTCCTCTTTTCCTTGGCATTCAAGGTTCTCTATGCCTAGAACTATATTCTAAATGTAGCTATCTCTTTTCTGTGGAAGTTTGGTAATTTTCAATTACCAAATTTAGGCTCAAACTTGTTTTTCTTTCTAGATCACTATTCTTCATGGAGTAGCTCAAATTTCAGTACCCTCATTGACAGATTTCTGATTTCTCCAGCCAGAAATCATCTCTTCTTTTGAACTTCTACAAACACTTGCATGGATCTCTACTATTCTACTTATCATATCCTCTATTATATTACAAATATTTGAACATAATATGATTATGAGAATTATTGTTAGTTGTAGTTGAGTCAATTTTCAAGGCTGTGACCTTTCAGAAGCAGATCACCAGGTCTGTCTTTCAGTTGCCTCTGGATGGGTTCTGATTGCCAACCTTTCAGCTAGTAGTCAAGTGCTTAACTGTTTGCGCCACCCAGGGACTTCTTAGTGAGAATTAGATAGGTTTATATCTGGCATAGTGGGTAAGAGTTCAACTGCTAACCAAAAGGCCAGCAGTGCAAATCTACCAGGCACTCCTTGGAAACTCTATGGGGCAGTTCTACTCTGTCCTATAGGGTCACTATGAGTCAGAATCAACTCGACAGCTATGGGTGGTGGATATCTAGCATCTGCTACTTATTAGATGGATGACCTTTTAAAAATTCTTTAAATTTACTGAGCTTCAATTTATTAATCTGTAAAATAGTGAAATTGTATCTACCATGCAAGTTGTAGACTGCTGGCAAAATGACTCCAGTTCTCCAACACTCTCCATGTCATTGACCTCTGTAATATGATACTATAGCCCATTCATCAATAGATGGGCTCTATTCTCCCAGTCCTTAAACCTGGCTTGGTCACTAGTCTTGAAAATTGTTTTAGTCAATAGAATTTGATGGCTATGACAGTGTGCCAGTTCCAGACTTAGGCCTAAAGAGATCTTGCATGATTCTATTTGCTTTCCTGGAACCCTGCTCAACTGTCATATGAACAAGTTTAGGCTAACTTCCTGGAGGATGTGTAAGCACTTGGAGCAGAGGACAATGTGGATCAGTCAGCTCCCAGCTGATGCACCAGCAGCTACATGAGTGAACACAGCTGAGATCAGAAGAATCACCCAGCTGAACCCAACCAAAAATGTTAACCCAGAAAATTAAATTGTGAACTTCAGAATTTTTTTTTTTTTTTTAAGTTAGTGGTTCTCAAACTTGACCTGGAATCAGGATTACTTCGAGAGCTTGTTAAAACACAGATTTCTGGGCTCCATCCCCAGTATCTGATTCAATATATCTGGGACTGAGTCCCTAAATTTGCATTTCTAACAAGTCCCCAGGTGATACTGATGCTGCTGGCCCAATACTACATGTTGAGAACCACTATTTTAAGCCACAAGGTTTTGATGTAGGTTGTTAATGAAGCCCAAGCTAACTGATACACAAGGATATTATGACACTTAGTGATTATATATGTAAAGGGTCTGGTGCATAGTAGACACTGTATTCATCTGGTTATAGTTATCTGTTTTATCACAGATAGTGAGCAGGTGTCATACACAATTGTTTTGCTTTTTATCACTGTTATATTCCCTTTGATAATTTGGAGACATATTCTAGAGGTAATGTAATACTCTTCGATCAATACTAAAGTTCTTTCTTCTTTCCTACATCCATACGTCTATGAACTTCTCTAAAAAGATCACAGAGAATTAAGATTTTAGCAAGTGCTGACTGAAGATATATAATGCTACATGAGGGTTTGAGAATGTTGTAAGAAAGTAGCTTGAGTAATCATCCAGGAAAAGAAAGGAAGCCAAGGAAAGAATTAATAGACTGGGATAAAATGGAAAGATTAATGGATTGAATGAAAACTTTGTAAGGTCTAAAAGTGGCTGCAGTGGGAATACAAGTGTAAGGGAGCTGGAAGGGGAAAGACTTATGGATAGAATGTGAGTTATTATAATTTAAGATTTTAGAGATAGACCTATTTAGATAATGCCCAGGAATCTATGTTTTAAATAGATCCCAAAGTGATTCTGACATGCAGTAAGTTCGGTAATGGAAACTTCTACTATAATATGCTCTTTAATGTCATCAGAAGCCATGAAAAGGGATAAACATATGATATCCACTTATAAAAGGTGAGAAAATATGCTGTTGAGAATTTCATCCATTATATCATTTAATGTTTTCTGTGAAATCTCATGTAAATAATTTATTTCCAGAAAAAAAGGCAAAATTTTCTCCCCTGAAGAATTGTTATATCCCTTTCTTTGTGATATTGAAAGTTATAAAATTTACCATGATTACCTCTTTCTCATGGCTGCCAGGAAGCTCAGAGTCAACCATGAAGCTCAGTCATTTCCAGATTTCTAAGTTCTTCTCCTCTTTGCTCTGAAAACCTCTTGTGAATACCTCTGTTCCACTTACAAATTATGTTTTAAGCTATTCATTAAATGTATTTCTTCATCATTTTACTGCAAGCCCCAAAAGTAGGAACCATATCATTCTACATTAGTTCACCTATAGTACCTGAACAATGCCTGTTATGTAGTAGGGTCTTTGGAAATTGTTGCTAAATGAATCATAAATGGCACCTATTAGATAAATACATCATATTAACACTAATATTAGACTTGCTCTTTCCTTATTTCCTGGGTTTTGATTTTATATTTTTCCTTTATTAATATTATCATATGTGTGTCATTGCCAGGTGATAGGAGAAAATCTTTTCTCCCCATTTCTTGTATTTTTCTTTTAGATGGAGAGAGCACATCTAATCTTATACCTCCAACCTCTTTCTGCCCCTTTACTCAATCTATCCCAAGATAGTTGGAGTGACTTATCTGACTGGCAAATCTGAAAAGAATAAACCCGACCTGCTCAGTCCAAGTCCTCCATTTTTCCAGTCTCACCTTTTAAATCCATTAGATCTGTGTTTATTGTTACATTCCTTTTTATTTCTCCAATCATATAGGTCATTTGCCCTCTGTAACCTCAACTCCTTTTTTAAATACATCCCTCTGCTCTTTCTTTTCTCAATACTTTTTATCTCCTCCCATTTCCAACACTAAAACTGTCTTTCTTAAATGCTTATTTTCTGTTCAACTATAAAACATCTTTTAATGACTTTATCTGCTGCTCTAGGTGCTTGTATCATTTCTGAGCCAGCCCATTTCCCAAGACAATGGCATCACAGGAATAATTCTTTAATAAATTTTTGGTTTTTGGCTTTGTGATAATTTATTTTTCCCATTTTCTCTCTGCAAGCAGAGTTTTCATCTCTAACTTTATAACGGCCCCCACTTATTTGTATTTGTCTATTAATAAAATCCAGCATATTTCAAAAGGTACAGCTGTAATGTGGATCTCTAATATTCATAAGTGTGATAAGCAGGTACTGCAATATAGATCCTCAGAGATAATATAAATGTAGACAAGCTAGACAGCTCAAGACTAGCCTTGGCTTAGTTCCAGATGAAGGTCAACACTTATAACGTAAAGGCCAAAAAGATCTCAGAATGACTTATAGACTTATCTGACAAATATGTTAGATAATGTAAAATTTTCATCCTCCAATTTCTGAATGTAACTATTTAATAAAGGGCTATAAAAAAAGCACAAATGAAAATAGTCTGAATTAAAGATTTCATGATCCCTGACTCAACCCAGGGATCTTTGGGGGACTCAACCCAGGGATCTTTGGGGTAGTCCCCAAAACAATAATTCCCGTTGTATACTGAGATCTTAAATAATGAGTTAGCAAAGTTTATTGGCCCCCATCTTTACTTTGACAATTGGGGCAGTAATTCTTAATATTTATTCAGATCGCACAGATTTATCACCTAGCTACAGGCATGGTCAAATGTTGACAAAAAAAACAAAACAAAAAACCCTGGTGCCCGTCAAATCAATTCTGACTCATAGCGACCCTACAAGACAGAGTAGAACTACCCCCATTCGGTTTCCAAGGAACAGCTGGTGGATTCAAACTTCTGACTGTTTGGTTTGCAGGCAAGCTCTTAACCACTGCAAATATCCACAGGCCTCCTCAAATGGGGCAGGCCCCTATAAAACATATGACTTGTAGGAGCTGGGGAGAATGGATGGACCCTGGGAGCTACTTGCCCCAAGAGGACAAAAGGGAGGAACTAAACTGAGCGCGCTTAGTTTGTTGTTACTGTTAGGTGCGGTCGAGTTGGTTCCGACTCATAGCGACCCTATGTACAACAGAATGAAATGCTGTCCGGTCCTGCACCATCTTCACAATCATTGTTACGCTTGAGACCATTGTTGCAGCCACTGTGTCAATCCATCTTTTTGAAGGTCTTCTTCTTTTTCGCTGGCCCTCTACTTTACCAAGCATGATGTCCTTCTCCAGGGACTGATGCCTCCTGATAACATGTCCAAAGTAAGTGAGATGAAGTCTCGCCATTCTTGCTTCTAAGGAGCATTCTGGCTGTACTTCTTCCAAGACAGATTTGTTCGTTCTTCTAGCAGTCTATGGTATATTCAATATTCTTCACCAACACAGTTCGAAGGTGTCAATTCTTCTTCAGTCTTCCTTATTCATTGTCCAGTTTTCACATGCATGTGAGTCGATTGAAAATATCATGGCTTGGGTCAGGCACATCTTAGTCTTCAAGGTGACATCTTTGCTTTTCAACATTTTAAAGAGGTCTTTTGCAGCAGATTCGCCCAATACAATGTGTTATTTGATTTCTTGACTGCTGCTTCCATGGGTGTTGATTGTGGATCTGAGTAGAATGAAATTCTTGACAACTTCAATCTTTTCTCCATTTATCCTGATGTTGCTTACTGGTCCATTTGTGAGTTTCTTTGTTTTCTTTATGTTGAGATGTAATCCATACTGAGGGCTGTGGTCTTTGATCTTCATCAGTAAGTGCTTCAAGTCCTTTTCACTTTCAGCAAGCAAAGTTGTGTCATCTGCATATCACAGGTTGTTAACGAGTCTTCCTCCAATCTTGATGCCGCGTTCTTCTTCTTATAGTCCAGTTTCTCGGATTATTTGCTCAGCATACAGATTGAATAAGTATGGTGAAAGAATACAACCCTGACACACACTTTTCCTGACTTTAAACCACGCAGTATCCCCTTGTTCTATTCTAATGACTGCTTTTTGATCTATACACAGGTTCCTCATGAGCACAATTAAGTGTTCTGAAATTCCCATTCTTCACAATGTTATCCATAATTTGTTATGATCCGTACAGTTGAATGCCTTTGCATAGTCAATAAAACATAGGTAAACATTTTTCTGGTATCCTCTGCTTTCAGCCAGGATCCATCTGACATCAGCAATGTATATGCTTAGTTTAATCTCCCCAAATTTACCCATCACATATGTCATTCCACTTTCCCTGGAATGAAGTGCGTAAAGAGACGGTGAGGGTTCAGAAGCATTAGAGAAACTGAGGCAAGGAGTCTGAGATCAATCAGTACATTTAATAAACCAATTTGAGTGAATGCAAATGCATCTTTATAACGGGGAAGATTTCACTGAGAAAATAAATATTTAGGTAGAAAAAAGTGCTCTGGAATCTCCATGTATCACCTTTAGAACCCAGTTTTAAGCATCAAAATGAAAAACATCAGAAATCAGAAAAATTATGACTAAAGTTAAATTTTAACACTCTACTAAGATTCAGGCCATTGCCTGAGAGTAGCTAAAAAGCAACAATATCTGTGTGCAATCATACTAAGAAATACCCACACAATTATAAGTGTAGAACTGAGAAACAAAGCACTGTGGTATTACAACAATAATGACAACAGAGAGGCTAACACTTATGAGCACTTCTTATGTGTCAAGCATGTTTTAAGTGCTATAGATATTACCACATTTGCTTCTCAAAATAATCCTATGAGTTAAATATTAATATTCTCATTTTATAATTAGGGAAAACAAGGCTAAGTAGCATACGAAAGCTCAAAAAGCTGTAAGCAGCAAATCCAAGATTTGAGTCCACACTGGCTGACTACTAACCCTGTGTTTTTCTGCACACACCAGAGTTAACATATCTGTAAATATTATGGGACTGGATTATGAGAACTCTAGTACCCTCCTGGTTCTCTATGTATCTGTGAGCTGACAGTGTGAAAAGCTGCTGCTAGTTAAATGCTGCCCCAGACCATCATTTTTCTTCTGTCCTCTTTTCATTCTTTTTTGTTGCTTTTCTGTTTGAAAGTTCCAAAGGGCTAATTGGAAAGGACTTGCATAAATACAGTAAAAGCCATTATGAGGTTATCCAGAGGACAAAATGGGGAAGGAGGGTCTGCTACAAGTGGAAAATTGTTGTAAGTTTGAATTACAACCTGGTTAAGCCTGCTCAGTGCTCAGCAGAGGAAAACGTTATAGGCCAGGGCATTGCTAAATAAGTTTTACTTTAAATCCTACAATACAAGACTTTAATTTAACAATGGATGATAAGTATTTTACAACTCTGATGTGACATCTCAAGATTTCAAAGCTTAATCTCTGGAGAGTTATATAGAATCCTGTTCATCATCGTTCTAGGAAATATTCCAGACAATTCTTAAAATATATACATGTTTCCTCAATTTAATAAATAGTGTGCTGAAAAGAGCACTAGTGTTTGGCTCCTACTATGATACAGGATATATTGGTTGTTCTTTCTAAGCTGCAAGATCTGCATCTATACAAAATGTCAGAATGGTATCTATTTTACAGACTTACTGTGAGTGGTCAAGGAAAATAATGTATATGAAGATGCCTAACTCAGTGCCAAGCCCCTCATTGATATTAATAAATGCTAGACTATATTTAAATCAACTGAAGTATATCATTACATTTTCTCAATAATCTCAGCTCATTTTCTTGACAAAATTCATAATCTTGTAAAAGACTTGAGATAATTTCCATTTGTTCAATCACTTATTTAACAAACGTTTCGTAGGTGTCAGCTGTATGCCAGATACTGTGTTAGTTTCTGTGGGTATAGAGATTAAAGGGATGTTTTCAGGCTGCTTATGAGTAGAGAAGAAACAAGAAAACAAATAAATACAAAACAGTATGAAACATTGTACGGTAGAGGAAATCACCAAGAAAGGACCCCAACCATAAGAGAAAAATGATCCTCGATCTAACCATACTGGTAAGTGGAGTCCTTTCTTGGCAACTCTGTAGATTTCTACATTTGGATAAATCATATTGCTCTTATATGTGACTTTAGTGTTTACTTATAAGTTGAAAGTGCTTGTCTGAGATATTGAAATGCACACTGGACTTGGAAACAAAAGAACTGAATTTTAGGTCTGGGTTTGTCTCTTATCAGTTGCATGGGTGGGCAAGTCAAAACACATCTGTGAACCTTAGTTTTGTGTTCTGTGAAATGGATATCTTTATATTTATTTGTTGTGAGAAGTAAACAAGAGGATGCTTTGATTTATGTAGAATATTGCAAAAAACTTATTAAATGGTTAAGTTCAGGGGGCCTATAGTGGCATTTGGGCTTAACAATTGTGGAAAGTGCAAGAAAAATCTAGAAGATCACTCTGTACATAGAAGCCCAGCTTAATGGTCACTGAAGGTCAAGGTTGATTTGTATATACCATAGTTTAATGCCCGATGGGGGCCTGCTTCTGTCTGCCTGATCCAATGATGTCATTTCAGGCAGGGATGGCAAATACACGGTGTACATGCTGACACCTCCACAGTAGACATCATTCTTTGATTATGGTCCTCTCAACTATTGAATCTAAATGAAGTTTCAAAACCCTTTATCAACACTTTCACTCCAGGTAGTCACTATCAATCTATCAGAGCTGAAACTCTGTTGAAACCCTCAAGTTGAAACTTATTTGTCATTTTAGATTCATAATCAGACTCTGACAAACATTTTTTCTCGTGTGGCTTCTGATGCTTTCTTTCAGTTAATCACTTGCTGCCTGGAATGATGCAGTCAGCTGGAAGAACCATTACAAAATGGGAGGATTTTACACATTGATTACAAAATTATTCAGAAATTTTTATAATTAAATGTATACTATGACAAAGCACTTAAACCCAAACAAAAAAACCTAAACCCATTTCCTTCGAGTCGATTCCAACTCATAGCGACCCTATATGACAGAGTAGAACTGCCCCATAAGGATTCCAAGGAGCACCTGGTGGGTTTGAACTGCCTACCTTTTGGTTAGCGGCCGAATTCTTTTTTTTTTTTTTTAATTGTACTTTAGATAAAGGTTTATAGATACTTTCTCATTAAACAGTTAGTACACATATTGTTTTATGACAATGGTTGGTTAACAACCTCATGACTCGTCAACACTATCCTTTCTCAACCTTGGGTTCCCTATTACCAGCTTTCCTGTCCCTTCCTGCCTTCTAATCCTTGTCCCTGGGCTGGTGTGCCCCATTAGTCTCATTTTGTTTTATGGGGCTGTCTAATCTTTGGCTGAACGGTGAACCTCAGGAGTGACTTCATTACTGAGCTAAAAGAGTGTCCAGGGGCCATACTTTCAGGGTTTCTCCAGTCTCTGTTAGGCCACTAAGTCTGGTCTTTTTTGTGAGTTAGAATTTTATTCTACATTTTCTCCAGCTCTGTCTGGGACCCTCTGTTGTGATCCCTGGCAGAGCAGTTAGTGGTTGTAGCTGGGCACCATCTAGTTGTGCTGGACTCAGTCTGGTGTAGGCCGTGGTAGTTGTGGTCCATTAGTCCTTTTGACTAATCTTTCCCTTGTGTCTTGTTTTCTTCATTTTCCCTTGCTCCCTAACGAGTGAGACCAGTGGAGTATCTTAGATGGTGCTCACAGGCTTTTAAGACCCCAGATGCTACTCACCAAGGTAAAATGTAGAACACTTTCTTTATAAACTGTTACACCAATTGAGCTAGATGTTCCCTGAGAACAAGGTCCCCACAGCCCTCTGCCCAACAATTTGGTCCCTCAGGGAGTTTGGATGTGTCTGTGTAGCTTCCATGACCTTTCCTTGTACAAGTTGTGCTGGCTCCCCCATTATTATGTACTGTCTTACCGTTCACCAAAGTTACCACTTATCTATTGTCTATTTAGTATTCTCCCCCACCTCTCCCATCCCGCGTAACCAACAAAGATTGTTTCTTTTTGTGTGTAAACTTTTTCATGAGTTTTTACAGCAATGGTCTCATATAATATTTGTCCTTTTGTGATTGACTTACTTCACTCATCTTAATACCTCCAGTTTGTTGCATGTTATGAGATGCTTCACAGATTTATCATTGTTCTTTTATCTTTGCATAATACTCCATTGTGTGTATGTACCATAGTTTGTTTATCCATTCATCTGTTGATGAGCATCTACGTTGTTTCCATCTTTTTGCTGTTGTGAACAATGCTGCAATGAATATGGGTGTGCATATGTTTATTCGTGTGACGTCTCTTATTTCTTTAGGATATATCCCTAGAAGTAGAATTGCTGGATCGTGTGGTATTTCTACTTCTAGCTTTCTAAGGAAGCGCCATATCATTTTCCAAAAAGGTTGTATCATTTTGCATTCCCATCAGCAGTGCATAACAGTTCCGATCTCCCTGCAGCCTCTCCAACATTTGTTATTTCCAGTTTTTTTTATTCATGCCAGTAATGCCAGGGTGAGATGGTATCTCATTTTGGTTTTATTTTGCATTTCTCTAATGGCTAGTGATCTCAAGCATTTCCTCATGTGTCTGTTGACTGCTTGAATGTCTTATTTGGTGAAGTGTCTGTTCATTTCCTTTGCCCAGTTTTTAATTCGACTATTTGTTTTTTTGTTGTAGAGGTGTTGGATTTTCTTGTAGATTTTAGAGATTAGACCTTTGTCTGACTTGTAATGTCCAAAAATTTTTTCCCAGTCTGTAGGTTCTCTTTTTACTCTTTTGGTGAAGTATTTTGATGAGCATAAATGTTTAATTTTTAGAAGATCCCAGTTATCTAGCTTATCTTCTGGAGTTTGTGTGTTGTTAGTTATGGTTTGTGTCCTGTTAATGCTATTTATTAGGGCCTCTAGCATTGATCCTATTTTTTCTTCTATGAACTTTTTAGTTTTTAGTTTTTGGTTTTATGTTTAGGTCTTTGATCCATTTTGAATTATTTTTTGTATATGGTGTGAGTCATGGGTCCTGTTTCATTTTTTTGCAGATGGAGTTCCAGTTTTGCCAGCACTATTTGTTAAAAACTGTCTTTTCCCCATTTGATGGACTTTGGGCCCTTGTTGAAGATCAGGTGACCATAGGTAGATGGATTTACATCTGGGTTCTCAACTCTTTTCCATTGGTCAATGCATCTGTTGTTGTGCCAGTACCAGGCTGTTTGGACTACTGTAGCTGTATAGTAGGTTCTGAGGTCTGGTAGTTAGAGTCCTCCTACTTTATTCCTCTTCTTCAATAGTGCTTTACTTATCTGGGGCTTCTTCCCTTTCCATATAAAGTTAATGATTAGCTTTTCCACCTCTTTAAATAATGTTGTTGGTATTTGGATCAGGATTGCATTGAATTTGTAAATTGCTTTGAGTAGAATTGTCATTTTCACAATGTTGAGTCTACCTATCCATGAGCATGGTATGTTTTTCCATTTATGTATATCCCTTTGGGTTTCTTGCAGTAGTGTTTTGTAGTTTTCTTTGTATAGGTCTTTTACATCCCTGGTTAGATTTATTCCTAAGTATTTTATTTTTTTAGGGGCTATTATAAATGGTGTTTTTTTTTTTCCTGTTTTCCTTTTCATCATTCTCTTTATTGGCGTATAGGAATCCAATTTATTTTTGTGTGTTTATCTTGTATCCTCCTACTCTGCTAAATCTTTCTATTAGTTCCAGTAGTTTTCTTGTGGAGTCTTTAGGGTTTTCTATGTATAGTATATCCACAAACAGGGACAGCTTAACTTCTTCATTACCAATTTGGATGTCCTTTATTTCTTTTTCTTGCCTTATTGCTCTATCTAGGACTTCCAGCACAATGTTAAATAGGAATGGTGATAACGGACATCCTTGTCTTGTTCCTGTTCTCAAGAGGAGTGTTTTCAGCCTTTCTCCATTAAGAAAGATGTAGGCCATTGGTTTTGCAAAGATGCCCTTTATTATGCTGAGAAATTTCCCTTCTATACCTATTTTATTGAGAGTTTTTATCAGGAATGGGTATTGGACTTTGTCAAATGTCTTTTTGCATCAGTTGAGATGATCATGTGATTCTTTTCTTTCCTTTTATTTATGTGGTGGATTACACTGATTGATTTTCTAATGTTGAACCGTCCTTGCATGCATGTTATGAATCCTATTTGGTTGTGCTGTATTATTTTTTTAATACGATGCTGAATTCTATTGGCTAGAATTCTGTTGAGAATTTTTGCATCTATATTCATGAGAGATATTGGTCTGTAATTTTCTTTTTTTCTGGTGTCTTTGCCTGGTTTTGTTATCAGCATTATGCTGGCTTCATAGAATGAATTCAAAAGTGTTGCTTCCTTTTTTATATTCTGAAATAGTTTGAGTAGTACTGGTATAAACTCTTCTCTGCATGTTTGGTAGAATTCTTCAGTGAAGCCATCTGAGCCAGGGCTTTTTTTGTTGGGAGTTTTTTTTTATTACCTTTACAATCTCTTCTCTTGTTATGGGTCTGTTCAGATTTTCAACATCACTTTGTGTTAGTTTGGGTAGATAGCGTGTTTCTAGAAATTTATCCATTTCCTCTAGGTGTATAGATTTTCATAATACTCTGTTATGAACGTTTTTGTTTC
>NW_004443939.1:6248124-6329989 GCF_000243295.1 Trichechus manatus latirostris
TGCATTTATTGCTATAAATTGTCCTCTGAGGACTGCCTTTGCTGTGTCCCAAAGGTTTTGGTATGATGTGTTTTCATTCTCATCTGATTCTAGGAATTTTTTGACTCCATCTCTGATTTCTTCTATTACCCAGTGGTTTGTAAGCAGGGTGTTATTTGGTTTCCATGTAATTGATTTTTTTCCTTGCTGTTCCTGTTCTTAATTTCTACCTAGATTGTGTTGTGGTCAGAGAAGATACTTTCTATTATCTCAGTGTTTTGCATCTTGTTGAAGGTTGCTCCGTGACCTAAGAAGTGGTCTATTCTGGAAAACGTTCCATGTGCATTGGAAAAGAATGTGTACTTTGCAGCTATTGGGTGGAGTGTTCTATATATGTCTATGAGGTCAAGTTGGAGCAGCTGAACTTTTAACCACTACACCACCAGTGTCTCCCCAAAGCTCTTAGTGACTACAAATATCGTTACAGCTGTTGAGCTGCATCTCCAGGCTTCCTTTAGTTCCCTCAGAGTTTTCATCACAACTGCCCACTACCTAAAGTTATCTACTTATGTCTTTCTAATACATAGGAGGTGAAAGTCGCTCGTAATAGCTTAGTCATTAGAAGCATGGGCTCTGGCACCTGACTACCTGGGTGACCACACCAGGTTAGAGCTTAACCTCTGTAAGCTTTAGTTTACACGACTGTAAGATGTGTCATTAAATAGTCCTAACCCCAAAGAATAGTCGTAAGGATTATATGAGTTAGAACATCTGACAATCTACATAAAACACTTAGCAGTATACCTAGCTTGGAGCAATAATATTACCCACAGTTTTTTTTTTTTTTAATCAGCTTTATTGGAGTATATATACAATAGAGTCACCCCTTTTAAGTGGAGAATTTGATGAGTTATGAAGAAAGTTTACTGTCATTTAACTACCACCACATGATGATATGGGACATCTCCAATCATCCCCCAAAAGTTCCCTCTTGTCCCTTTGCAGCCAATTTCTTCCACTACCACTGGCCTCTGACAATCACTGTTCATAAAAACAACTGCCTGTAGTATAGTTTTACCTTTTTCTAGAATTTCATATAAATGGAATAATACAGTGCATAGTCTTTTGTTTCTGGCTTCTTTCCTTTAAGATAATGCTTTGGAGATATATCCATGCCAGGCCTATCTTGTGCTTTTTCACTGGTGAATATTATTCAATTGTACAGATATACAAAGTCTGTTTATCTATTCACTAGAAAGTGCATACTTGTGTTGTTTCCAGTTTTTGTCTATGCTGAAGAAAGTTGCTGTCAACATTTGTTAACAAGCATTTGCATGAGTATGTATTTTGATTTCTTTTGGTAATATACCTATGAATGGTAATATACCTGATTCATATGGTAAATGTATGTGTAATTTTATATGAATGTATAAAACTGCTTTTTAAAGTTTTGTACTATTTTATATTCTCACCAATAATGTTTGAGAGTTCCAGTTAATCCACTTCCTCCAGCACTCGGTATTGTCATTTTTCTTAATTATTGCTATTCTAGCAGTTGTCTTAGTGATGTAGTGCTGCTATAACAGAAATACCATAAATGGATGGCTTTAACAAACATAAATTTATTTTCTTACAGTTTAGGAGGCTAGAAGCTTGAATTCAGAATGCCAGCTCTAGGGGAAGGCTTTCTCTCTCTGTCAGCTCTGGAGGAAGGGCCTTGTCTCTTCAGCTTCTGCTCCCTGGTTCCCTGGAGATATCCACGTGTCTTGGTATCTATCTTACCCCATTTCTTTCTTCTTGCATTTTACTATAAGTGGCAAGGAAATCCATACAGCCCCTTTAAGATTTTGTTTAGAAATCTCATCAGCCAGATATCCAGTGTGAATGGTTGTGTGTCAACTTGGGTGGGCCATGATTCTCAAGCGGTTTGGCAGTTATGATGTAATTTGGCAGCTATGTAATGGTGTAATCACCTCCATGATGAGATCTGATATAATGTAATCCCCTCTATGATGAGATCTGTTTTGAGTAGCCAGTCAGTTGAAAGGAAGTTTCCTTGAGGGTGTGGCCTACATCCAATATAGATGGACTTTCTGGCAAAGCTCATGGGCTTTTGCTCGCTCTGGATCCTAAAGCTGGCTCCTGTTCATCTGACCTCTGGTTGTTGGGACTTGAGCTATCAGCTCACCTGCTGATCTTGGGATTCGTCAGCCTCCACAGCCTGTGAGCCAGTGTCCTGCCATCTTACCTGCTGATCTTGGAATTTGTTGGCCTCTGCAGCCCGTGAGCCAGAGGCCTGTCACCTGACTTGCAAATCTTGGGTTTGCCAGCCCCTGCAGCTACATGAGTCAGGAGAGGCCTACAGCTTGGCCCACAGACTTGGGACTTTCCAGATTCTACAACCGTGTGAGCCATTTCCTTGATATAAATCTCTCTCTATATATATTTATATGCTTCACTGGTTTTGCTTCTCTAGAGAACCCAGCCTAAGACATCCAAGTTCATCACTTATAAGTTCTACCTTCAACCAAACATTTGAACATAATTCAGACAAGTTCTTTGCCACTGCATAAAAAACATCACCCTTCCTCCATTGTCCAATCACATGTTCATCATTTTCTTTTAAAGCTTCACCGGAAGCACATTTAACGTTCACATTTCTAGCAATATTCTTTTGCTGGTGCCATATGTTTCTCTAAAACAATACTTTCTCTATAGCTCTCTTCAATTCCTTCTGAGCCTCACCAGAATTGCCTTTGGTGTCCATAATTCTACCAAAAGTCTCTTCAAGGCAATCTAGGCTTTTACTGTCAGACACCTTAAAACTCTTCCAGCCGTTACCCATTACCCAATTCCAAAACTGCTTCTACATTTTAGGTATCTGTTAGAAGCACCCCATTCTATACACCTTAACTGTCCTACCTCAGGGGTATATCAACTCTACAGCCCTATGCCATAACTTAGTCTGCAGGCACCTTGACTGCCTTTCCCTTTCACAAGATGTAACACTGGTCGATTACATTGATGACATTATGCTGATTGGACTTGGTAAGGAAGAAGTATCAATGATTCTATACTTATTGGTAAGACATTTGAGTGCTACAAAAAACAAAAAAATCTGTCACCATCAAGTCGATTCTGACTCATAGTGACCCTATAAGACAGTAGAACTGCCCCGTAGAGTTTCCAAGGAGCACCTGGTGGATTCAAACTGCCGACCATTTGGTTAGCAGCTGCAGACTTAACCATTACGCCACCAGGGTTTCTATTTGTGTGCTAGAGGGTGGGAAATTAATCTGACAAAAATTCAGGCAACTTCCACCTCAGTAAAATTTCTAGTGGTCCAGTGGTTTGGAGCGTGTTGATATAGTCCCCCTAAAGTGAAGGATAAGTTGTTACATCTGGCTTCTCCTACAATTAAAAAGGAAACTCAACATGTGGTAGGCCTCTTTGCATTTTGAAGGCAACATGTCCCTCATTTGGGTGTGCTTACTCCAGCCTATTTATGAAGTGATTTCAAAAGCTGTAGTTTTGAGTAGGGCCCAGATCAAGAGAAGGTTCTACAATAGGTTCAGGCTGCCATGGAAGCGGCTCTGTCACTTGGGCCATATGATTTGGCTGATCCCATGGTTCTTGAAGTATCAGTGGCAGATAGAGATGCTGTTTGGAGTCTTTGGCAGGTCCCTGTTGGTAAAACATAGCACAGACCCTTGAGATTTTGGAGCAAATCTCTGCCATCCTCTGCAGATAATGACTCTCTATTTGAGAAACAGTTTTTGCTTGTTACTGGGCCTTAATAGAGAATGAACACTTAACCATGGACCACCAAATCACTATGTGGTCTGAGCTGACCATCATGAACTGGGTGTTGACTGACCTACAGAGTCATTAAGTCGTATGAGTGGAGCAGCACTCTATTATTAAATGGAAAATGTATGTAGGAGATTGGGCTCAAGCAGGACCTGAAGGCACAAATAAGGTACATGAGGAAGTGGCCCAAATGTCCATGGTCCCTGCTTTTGTCTCATTATCTTCCTTCTGCCAGTCTGAACCTATGGCCTAATGTGGAGTTCCTTACGATCAGTTGACTGAGGAAGAAAACAACTCGTGCCTGGTTTACACATGGTTTGGCACCAAATGCAGGCACCACTGGAAGTGGACAGTGGCAGCACTGCAGCTCCTTTCTGGGACCTCCCTGAAGAACAGTGGTAAAGGAAAATCCTCCCAGTAGACAGAACTTAAAGCAGTGCACCTGATCGTTCATTTTGCTTGGAAAGAGAGATGGCCAGATGTGAGACTGTATACTGATTCATGGGCTGTGGCCAATAGTTTGGCTGGATGATCAGGAACTTGAAAGGAACATAATTGGAAAATTGTTGACAGGGAGTTATGGGGAAGAGGCATGTGGGCATACCTCTCTGAATGGGTGAAAGAAGTGAAGGTATTTGTGTCTCATGTCAATGCTCACCAAAGGGTGACCTCAGCAGAGGAGGATTTTAACAGTCAAATGGATAGGATGATGCAGTTTGTGAATACCAGTCAGTATCTTTCCCCAGTCACTCATGTCATTGCCCAATGGGCTCATGAACAAAGTGGCCATGGTGGCAGGGTGGACATTATGCATGGGTTCAGCAACACGGACTTCCACTCACCAAGGCTGACTTGACTACAGAAAACTGCTGAGTGCCCAATCTGCTAGCAGCAGAAACCAACACTGAGTCACCAATATTGCATCATTCCTAAGGGCAATCAGCCAGCAACCTGGTATCAGGTTGATTATATTGGACCACTTCCAGCACGGAAAGGGCAGCATTTTGTTCTTACTGGGGTAGACACTTACTCTGGATACAGACTTGCCTCCCCTGCACAAAATGCTTCTGCCAAATCTACCATCTGTGGACTTACCTTATCCACCATTGTAGTTATCCCACATAGTATCACCTCAGATCAAGGGAATCACTTCACAGCAAATGAAGTGTGGCAATGGGCCCATGGTCATGGAATTCACTGATCTTACCATGTTCTCCATTACCCTGAAGCAACTGACTTGATAGAACAATGGAATGGCCTTCTAAAGACACCATTATGGTGCCAGCTAGGTGGCAATACCTTGCAGGGTTGGGGCAATGTTCTCAAGGAGACTGTATATGCTCTAAACCAGCTTCCAATATATGGTGCTGTTTCTCCCATAGTCAGGATTCATGGGCCCAGGAATGAAGGGGTGGAAATAAGAGTGGCACCACTATTACCCCTAGAGACCCACTAGCAAAATTTTAGTTTCCTGTAACTCTATGCTTTGTGGATCTAGAGGTCTTAGTTCCAAAAAGAAGAATGCTCCCACCTGGAGACACAACACTGATTCCACTGAACTGGAAGTTAAGAATGCCACCCAGCTATTTTGGGCTCCTCATAACTCTGGATCAACAAAGAAGGGAGTTACTGTATTGGCTGGTGTGATTGATCCAGATTACCAAGGAGAAATCAGACTGATATTACATAATGGAGGTAAAGAAGAGTATGTCTGGAGTACAGGAGATCCCTTAGGACGTCTCTTAGTGCTACCATGCCCTATGATTAAAGTCAATGAAAAACTACAGCAACCCAATTCCGACATGATTGCTAATGGCCCAGACACTTTAGGAATGAAGGTTTGAGTCATCCCACCAGGTAAAGAACCAAGACCAGCTGAGGTGCTTGCTTAGGGCAAAAGGAATACAGAAAGTCTGGTGGAAGAACGTAGTTCTAAATACCAGCTATGTCCACGTGACCAGTTGTAGAAATGAAGGCTATTATTGTTTTTAGTATTTCTTTCTTGTTTTATTATATGTGTTTGAGTGTGTGTGTGTGTGTGTGTATATATATATATATCCCAACCCACTGCTGTCCTAGTCAATTCCAACTCAGAGCTACCCCATAGGGTTTTCAAGGCTGTAAATCTCTAAGGAAGCAGACTGCCACATATTTCTCCTGCGGAGTCTCTGGTGGTTTCGAACTGCCAACCTTTCGGTTAGCAGCCAGTCGCTTCAACCATTGTGCCACCAAGGCTCCTTTATACATATATATAAATATATATATGTACGTGTGTGTATATACATATATATAGCAAATATATTGGTTTTCTTTCCTCCCTTATTCCATTACTTATTATAAAATATAAGATGTAAATAGAGCTAGTGAGTTTTCAGTTGTACGCATATTAGTAGTATCAAGTTAGGTGCAAGTGTGATTTTTTAATTGTCTTTATTTAGAGATTATGTATAGTTTAAGGAGATGTGTACACTTGCCAAGCTGACAACAGGTGGACTGTGACATTTAAGGTTATGTGTCAACCTGGCTAGATCGTGATTCTCGGTGGTTTGGCAGATAATATGTAATAATCCTCCGTTTTGTGATCTGATGCGAGCAGCCAATCAGTTGAAAGGGGACTTTCCTTGGGCACGTGGCCTGCAACCAATATATATGGATGCTCTGGAAAAGCTTGCTATCTTTGGATCCTGCATCCGACTCATCATCCTCTGACCTCTGTTTTGTGGAATGTGAGCCAGCAGCCTACCATCTGATCTACAGATTTTGGGTTTCACCAGCTCCTGCAGCCCCATGAGCCTGCAGCCTGCTGTCTGAGCTGCCTATTTGGAGTTTGTCAGCCCCTGCAACCACCCGAGTCAAGAGAAGCCTCCAGCCTGATGTCTGAACCATGGATTTGGGACTTGCCAGCCTCCACAACTGCATGATCCATTTTCTTGAATTTCTACATATATATATATATACTTCACTGGTTTAGCTCTCCTAGAGACACAGCTTAAGACAGTGGATGTGTAGTGGTATCTCATTGTGATTTTAATTTGTATTTCCCTGATGTATAAAGATGTTAATAATCTTTGCTATTCAAATCTCTCAAGTATTTTCTTTGACTAAGTGTCTGTTTACGTCATTTACATTTAAAAAAAGCAGATTCTCTTATCATTGAGTTATAAGAGTCCTTTATATATTAAGGTTACAAGTTCTTAATTGTATATAAATTTTGCAAAATACTTTTTGCCTTGCCTTTTCATTTTCTTGTCTTTTAAAAGACAAATGTTTTCAATTTTGATGAAGTCAAATTTATCATTTTTTCTTTTATGATCCATGTTATTGTGTCCTATCTAAGATAGAAATATTTTACCTATATTTTCTTCCTAAAAGTTGTATTTTATTTATTTATTTTTAGCTTTAGCCATTTCCTTTACATCTATGATCCATTTAGAGATAATTTTGTATATGGTGTGAAGTAAAAGTCAAGGTTCATTTTATCTATATCGATATCCAATTGCAGCAGCACCATTCATTGAAAAGGTGACCTTTTCTCCGTTGAATTACCTTAGTGTTTTTATTAAATCAATTGACAATTCCTGGACTCTCTATTCTATTTTGTTGGTCTATATGCCTATTCCACCAGTCTTAATTAATCTAAGCTCTCCAACTTTGTTCTTTTTTTTAATCCCCTCTTAAAATGATTTTGGATATTCTAGGTCTTTTGCACGCCCATTTGGGCCTGAAGTTTGCTTTGTGGGGAAGTTATTAACTACAACTTCAGTTTCTTTAACAGACATAGAGCTATTTAGAATATTTATTTATTCTTGAGTGGTCTTTGGAAGTTTGTGTCTTTCAAATAATTTGCCCATTTCATCTAAGTTGTCAAATTTCTTGAAAAAAATGTTCATAATGTTCCATTTCTTTTAAATGTCTGTATGCTCTGTAGAGATGTTCTTTCTTTTATTTCTGATATTGGTAATTATATATATATATAATTATGTATGTATATAATCTCTTTTTCTCTAATTAGTTTGGTTAGAATTTTATTAATTTTATTGACCTGTCATAGAACCAGGTTTGGGTTTTAATTTTTTCTACTGTCTTTCTGTTTGTTTGTTGTTGTTTTTTCATTTATTTTGCTCATATCTTTATTATTTCCTTCCCTCTACATTCTTTGAATTTAATTTGCTCTTCATTTTCCTGTTTTAAAGTGAAAGATAACACAATGTCTTTGAGAAAATTCTTTGGCCCTAATATAGGCATTTAATGCTATAAATTTTCGTCTAAGACCTGTTTTTGTTGCATCCCAAAAATTTTGATGTGTGTATTTTAATTTTCATTCAATTCAAAATACCTTCTAATTTCCCTGAGCTTTCTGATTTAATATATGTGCTATTTAGAAATGGTTGTTTAATTTTAAATATTTGGAGAGATTTCAGATACTGTTGTGTTATTGATTTCTACTTTAATTCTGTTGTGGTCAGAAAGCATGTTTTGTAAGATTTCAAATCTCTTCAGTTTATTGCAACTTGTTTTATTGACCAGGAAATAGTCTATCTGGGTAAATATTCTGAGTGCACTTCAAAAGAAGTATATTCTGCTGTTGTTTGGTGGAGTGTTCTATAAATATCAACTAGGTCAAATCAGTTGATATTGTTTAAGTCTTCTGGAAACCCTGGTGATGAAGTGGTTAAGAGCTACGGCTGCTAACCAAAAAGTCAGCAGTTAGAATCCACCAGACACTCCTTGGAAACCCTATGGGGCAGTTCTACTCTGTCCTATAGGGTCGCTATAAATTCAACTCAAAGGCAATGGGTTTGGTTTTTGGTTAAGTCCTTACTAACGTTGTCTGTTTGTTCTATCAATTACTGAGAGAGAGGTGGTACAGTTTCTATAATTATAGATTTGTCTATATCACCTTTCAGTTATATTAGTTTAGCTTTACGTTTTGAAATTCTGTTATTAGATACATACACATGTGAGATTGTATGCCCTCTAAACATATTTATCCTTTTATCATCATAAAACAAGTCCATAGGAAGTGGAAACGTTTTGCACTAGACTGTTAAGCAAAAGGTTAGCAGTTTGAATCCACCCAGTGATACGGTGGAAGACAGGCCTGGTGATGTGCTTCCATTAAGATTTCAGCCAAGAAAACCCTATGGAGAAGTTCTACTCTGTAACAACACATGGGGTCACCATGAGTCAGAATCGACTTGATGGCAACTAACAACAACATCATTATAAAATGTCCTTCTTTAATATTAATTTTTTTTTTTTTACCAGACTTGTCACCTAGCAGACTTTAGGATAATAAAAATCAAGAATGGATTAATTTTGATGGAGGGAAAGAATCTTAACTAGCCTTCTTTAATTAGCACTGAGAAGGAATTTTTTAATCGGGTCTGTTGCTGTTGTTGCATGCCATCGAGTCAATTCCAACTCATAGCAACCCTATAGGAAAGAGTAGAACTGCCCCACAGGGTTTCCAAGGCTGAAATCTTTATGCAAGCAGACTGTTATATCTTTCTTCACTTGATCAGATCTAAAGAGACCTAAACATAAAGGCACTGGAAGTCTTAAAGGAGAAGTTTTTCTTTCTTTTGTCTATATAGATGACACTTCAAACCTCTGGGACTTAATTTCCTCATTTGTGAAATGAGGCAGTCATCCTAGAACATAGATTTCTCCTGCTTAAAAAAAGTCCATGAGACTAATTTTCTATGAAATGCTCATTAGGCTTTCTACTAGAATGTCCTTCCACAGCATAGGGACTAGGCTTGTCTTGTCCATCACTATATACACAGCATCTAGAAGGTTGCCTGACACATAGCAGGTGCTTAATAAGTATTTGTCAAATGAATGATCAAGTCCAGACACCTTACAATGGCATTCAAGTTCCTTGTGTTTATTTATTACCATTCCCACGGCCTCGTGGATCCTGTCGGGGCTATGGGATAAGAAAGAATTGGAATGAGTTGTTAATAGCAGTTCTGTAAAGACAGAGCACCAGTCCAAGTCGGGTTGAAGATCGACATGTCAGGAAAAGAGATTGGATATAAATCTTGGCTACATGGCAGAATGATGTTAGGCATTTGTTATAGGGCTAGTTGAAGAGAAATGTCCATTCTGGGCCAGTGCAGTGAAATCCATGTGGAGTCTCTTTGGGAACCAGAAGTAAAGAAAAAGCTTCGGTGTGGGTTAGAATTGGTATGTAGGAAATTGCAAGCGACTTCCTTTGGCATTGGTTGTGGGCAACGGAACTTCTTTTGAAGACCCAGGCTTAGCTTCAATAGACTCTATTTATCCACCTTAACGACTCTCTGGGCTTGACCCTAGAACCCCACATTTGAATTGTGCCATATTTCTTGCCTTCGTGAGTATGATACACATTCATACTGCCTTACTTTTGCTCCTGTTGTTCCTTCTGCTTGGAATAGATAACTCTCATTCTCTCTATCTCCTAGCTGGGTGAAATCATTCTTGCTTATCCTTTATAATTTAGATAAATCATTACGTTGTTCTCAAACTTTTCCTGTCATCTGCAGGCAAAAATAAGGAGCTCCGGTGGTGCAGTGGTTAAGCACTCGGCTGCTAACTGAAAAGTTGGCAGTTTGAACCCACCAGCTGCTCTGTGGGAGAAAGATGTGGCAATCTGCTTCCATAAAGATGACAGCCTTGGAAACACTATGGGACAGTTCTACTCTGTCCTGTAGGGTCACTATGAGTCAGAAACAGCTCAATAGCAATGGGTTTTGGTTTTTTGGATGGGCAAAAATAATTTTTCCCTTCTCTCTTTTCCAAATCGTTTATATCTGGCACCACAACAATTAACATATTCTGTTACAATTTTTGGAGGAGCCCTGGTGGTGCAGTGGTTAAGTGCTTGGCAGTTAACCAAAATGTGGGCTGTTTGAATCCACCAGTCGCTCCGTGGGAGAAAGATGTAGCAATCAGCCTCTGTAAAGATTTACAGCCTTGGAAACCCTATGAGGCGGCTCTACTCTGTCGCTATGAGTAGGAATCGACTGGACGAAAATGGGTTTTTATTACAATTTTTGTTTGTATCTGTTTCCCTAGGTATAATGGAACCTTTTTAGGAATAGAAAGCATACCTTGATTCCCTCTCATTCTTTATTCTTTCTAAGTCTCCAGTGCCTAGACTAGTGTTCGCTACATAAATCAATAAATATTTTCTAACGAGTTGGTTGAGTAAGTGAATGTTATATAATTCCAAAAGTGCTTTCCCACTAGATATATTCTGGGTCTGTGGTCATTGACGGCTACTCTGACCTTCTTATAATTTATTTCATGACTGTCCTGGAATGTAGAAATTTATTCTCCCATCTAAAATTGAATGAGAGGAATGCAGTAAGCTTAATGAAAAAACTCTGTTTTTCTTCTGGTTGCAACATCTGAATAAACAATTCACAGAACAACAAATCTGAAAGGCCAATGAACCTGTGAAAAGTCTTCAACTTCAGTAGTATTTAGAAACATGTAAATTAAATGAGTAATAGGATAGCCCTTCTCACCCATTAAATTGACACAATTTATTAGAATTATAGTAACTAGTGCTGGTGGGGATACAGGGCAAAAAACACTCTTGCATATCACTGATAGAAATATGACATGTTACAGCTTTGTTAGAAAGCTGTTTAACAATAGCTGGTGTAATAAAATATACACAGAACCTTTGACCCAGTAATTTTACTTCTAAAAATCTATTCCATAGAATAAAGTACATGAGATATATGTACACAATAGTCTTTTGCAGCACTAGTTGTAGTGCAGAAAACAC
Source organism: Trichechus manatus latirostris (assembly GCF_000243295.1). NCBI lineage: Eukaryota > Metazoa > Chordata > Mammalia > Sirenia > Trichechidae > Trichechus > Trichechus manatus. The sequence continues at coordinate 6,259,697 of NW_004443939.1, forward strand.
TGGAAAAAACTTGAATGTTCATCCATAGTGGAATGGCTCTTAAAGGTTTTATTAACAGTGAGAGATGCAAGATAAAGGGAAGAAGAGTATATGGTATGACCTTTATTTTATAACAAAGACAAAAATTACACTCAGTTTGCTTAGATTTTCTTGCTTGCTTATGGAGAAATGTATGGAAAGATATATATCCTGGTGGTCTTTTATTTTTTAGTGTTGACAGGTAACGATGTGAGATGGGGAAGATAAGGCAAAGAAAGGATAGAATACCAAAGAGGACTGCAGAAACAAGTGAATGGCCTTAGATTGACAGAAAAAAATAGAATATTTTATTATGTCTATGATATTGTGAAAGTGCACAAAAACAAGCACTAGAAAGTGACATGGAGAAACGAAAACATTGACTTAAAAATAGCATGGGGCTATGGGAAATTTTCTTCTAGCATTTTTGTCATTTGACATATTCGTAAAAATGTATTAAAACAAAAAGCAACATCAAGTTCCTTTGAAGAAAACTGTCAACACAGTTATAAAACCCCTTATATATATACACTTATATACATATATATGTATATATACACATTTTGTATTATATGTGTATGTGCATATGTATTTGTGTGTATATGTGTATATATACCCAGTGCCGTCATGTCAATTCTGACTCATATGTAAGAGTATATGTGTGTGCGTGTGTGTGTGTGTGTGTGTGTGTGTGTATAATCTCTTTGGATTGGAAAATCCAAGCTCCAGCCACAGATACTAGGACACACTGAAAGGTGACCTTAATCTCTCCCGTTTTACTCACCCCACCTTTCTATTCCTACTCCATACACTAATTGTAAGAGCAACAACTACTTTGCTCTTCTAGGCTGTAAACTCCTTCATCTTTGTATTCCTTTTGCCTAGCAACGTCTGGCACATAGTAGGTATTCGGTAAATATATGATGAGTTGTACTGAATGGAAAGGAACGAAAGTTAATGGATACCATTGGAGAATTTGAATGGGGAAGGCGTTTTTGAAAAACAAAAGCAGGACACATGGCCCAACACCTATAGTCATTTATCACTTGACAATGGAAATTAGTGCATTAAGTTAGTATTATCTATTTAGGGTAGCATGAGACTATTCAAGACATCTATGAATAAAGATATGGATTGCCTTGATGAATGCAATTGCAGTGAGTTAATGTCAAAAGACCACTGCATTGTAGAAATGCAAAATAGTAACAGCATACTTGCAACAAAATATTGGTGGCCAAAGTTACAACATATAATTGACCTACATATAATCAGGTACTTTACATAATAATAACCAATAATAACCTACATGTAATCTACCTACATTTAATCCACTTACTCCAGAATTGTGAAATGCTCTCTAGAGCTGCTTCTTTTCTACTTTAATCAGAAATGTGTGTGGCTTGTTCTGCTGCTATTTCCCTCCCATACCCACCCCCAACACTATGCCACCCAGCCCCTTCTCTCAGCTGGCAAGCACAGGCCCCAGATGCCAAGCTGTGGAAGATATTTTATCTGCTGCATCTGGTTCCTTAGCAGAATCGACAGGCCTCCGTGCTGGCAGCTTTAGAAATGCCTTTGGGCTTGTCACATGGTGAAAACTCCCAACTGGCTGTGGGAATTGGCTGCTGCCTCTTCAGACAACCATGCTTTTGCTCACAGGAGAGAAGGCAGAAAACGACGTTTTTTTGTCCGCCTGTTGATAACCTCTTGAGTAAGTTATCATTGACCTCTGCTCTGAAAAGTATATCCCCAAGGGGCAGACTGGACTTGGGGCTGAATGCCATCCTACTGACACAAACTTGCAAGTTGTACACAATCGAGTTTTATTTTCTTGGCCAGAGAGGAAATCCCCAGCACTTTAGACTTTAGCATGTCTATGCTTTCAAATTCAGAAAGCATCAGCATTTTAGATTTGGAAGGAAAATTAAAAGTCAGCTAATACATCTCCTTAACTTTTTTTTGTGCCGTTGTTGTTGAAGAAACTCAGGTTCTGAAAAGGAAGGGATTTGGCCAAGCTGCATAGCAAGTAGGATGAAGCAGGAGATTCATCCTGAGTGAATGCTGAGGGTGGGGAGGTATGAAAGCAAATGGGAACAGGAAATCATGCTTGTGAAGGGAAGATTGTATGGTATAAGATAGTGGAGTAGTGAGCCCAGCAGGCAGGGAGCTCCATTTTGGAATGTTGACCCTGACATATCCAAGCTATGTGACCTTACGCTAATTACCCAACCCCTAAGCATGAGTTGTTTGGTGTAGCTTCAGCTCACTCACTTGGGACTCGTCATCAAGAAAGACCAATAACCAGAAAAGGACACCATGTTTGGTAAAGCAGAGAGTCAGCAGAAACAAGGGAAATTCTCAGCGTGATGAGTTAACACAATAGACGTAACAATGGACTCAAACATACCAACACTCCTAAAGATGACGCAGGACAGGACCACGTTTTGTTCTGCTATTCATAAGGCCATCAGGAGTCAGAGCTCACTCAATGGCAACTAACAACAACAAAGTCTGAGTTCCTTCATCTGAAAAAAGAGTTAATCACACGTCCTAATTTATTCGTTTGTTTTGAGGATTAAATGAGATAATAGATGTGATGTGCCTGAGAAGGAGTAGGCATGTGTTCTCTTTCTTTTTTCCAGTAAATATTTACTGAGAGCTTACATGTGCTGGACACCAAACACTTGATATATAGTGATTATCATTAATTTGGGAAATACAATTAGTAAAAGAGGACAGGTTTGTAAAACTAGGACAAGAGAGTAAATCTTCTAAGTGGTTTTCTGTTGAGATGCATGTAGACAGGAGGGAAGTGTATATACACACAGGCACACACGTGAACTCAGCTCTTCTGCCTTTGCTCTTATTCCCTCCGCTGCAGTAAGCTCTGGTCTCCAGCAGGGGACATCCACAGCCCAGACTAGGAAAACCTGGGCCAATTCAGCACAAGGATGTGTCCCTCCTGCCTTACATATGATGAATGAAAATGATAAAGCACAGAGACACAGGCCTGAGAATGGCTTGTTATGATACTCCTTCCATAAGGACAAAAGTTCTGCAAAGGGATGACCCCCCACAATCTTCCTGGGCACTGAGTTTGTAGGAATGTCCACTGACAATTTCAATTTCTCTTAATCCTATATTTGCAAGTTGAGGCCCGAGAAACAGTTTTGTTCATGCTAATGAGGCATGATTCCCTTCCGCCCAAGGCAGATAAAAAATCTAGGTCTCAGTAACTCACAGCTCACACCCAAGCTTGTCCTGGGAAAACTGGTCCTGGGCAGTACTGCAAGGCTTGGAATCTTTGTCCACTGATGCCTAGACTTTAGAGTTTATGATCTGCTCAAGAGTCAGAGAGTTGATGACTAGAAGGTCATGGTCTTGGGAGTCTGGTTGTGCTGATAAATGTCTAACAACTGGCTCTCTGAGGAAACGTGTGTGCGCAAGCACACACACACACACACACACATACTCACACTGCATAAGTTTATTATAAATTTACTGATTTACAAGATGTATGAGGAGCCCTGGTGGTGGAGTGGTTAAAGCCCTCGGCCACTAACTGAAAGGTTGGTGATTCGAACCCACTGGCTGTTCTGCAGGAGAAAGACATAGCAGTCTGCTTCCATAAGGATTTACAGCCTTGGAAACCCTATGAGGTAGTTCTACTCGCTATGAGTCGGAATCAACTCGACAGCAACAGCAATGTGGTGCAAGACGTGTAGCACAAAACTTACATAGAGTAAAAAAATTGACACTATTTTAAATTCTATATCATCAATTGATGGACACAGCATGCTTTCGTTGAGTTTTGCCAAAATCTCATATCTGTAGTCAACCTATTGTTGTAATTCAACCATGGTTTAACAGAATCAAACTGTAAATAAATGCTTGATTACTAATTCAGCTAAGAGGTCACTCACATCACTGATAAATGAGAATGTCTGTGACATGAATGTTGGTTGATATTTTCATCTACATTAGCAAAGACGACAAAAGAGAAACAGCAAGGACATAGGTTGAAACTTCATTTATTTATTTACAACACAAGAGACTTCTTTGTTAAATCCTGTAGTAGTGTTCAAATACTGGAGAGTATTTCCTCAATTATTTGTGATATTCACAATGTAACAGTCTCAGACACAACACGCATTCCAATTTAATCTGCCTTATTAACCTGTTCTTTATTACTTCAGGTCTAGAAAATCAACAAAACAATGAATCAAATGCTGATTGGTACCATTTGCCAATTTTCATGGTGTAAATACTCTTCCCATGGATAATTTTAAGCTACCAAGTTAATGTCACTGAACAAAGAATTGGAAAGAGATGTGCAGCAGTACACTAACATATAGTACTTCCACTATACAGTTATTAAAAAAAAAAGTTGCCTTCAAGTTGATTTCTGCTCATGTCAACCTTATGTGAGTCTGAATAGATCTGTGCTCCATAAAGTTTTCAATGGCTGATTTTTTGGAGTAGATTACCAGGACTTTCTTCTGAGGCATCTCTGGGTCTACTGGAACATCTAACCTTTCAGTTAGCAGCTGAGCGTGTTGACTGTTTGCACCACCCAAGAATAACTGAAATAGCATAGATAGTAATAAAATGTAGTAAAATAATTAGGAAGGAATGGGTTTTAAATATTTATTATCTTTTGTTTTATTAAATACAGAGAATAAGACCTGTATTGTATAGTCTAGTTTATATATATTACCTTGATATAATATATATAAAGTGTCTGCCCTGCATAGTGCTTAGCAAATGGTAACACTTAATATACAATAATTATAATTTTAAAGGGAAGAGAAAATCAAGAGCCAGATATTTATATGGCATTTTGGAAAAGTACTATACCTTAAAGGTATATATATATACACACACACATATACACGCACATAATACACACACATAGCCTGGTGGTGCCATGGTTTAGAACTCAGCTACTAACCAAAAAGTTGGCCATTTGAATCCACCAAGCCGCACCTTGGAAACCCTATGAGGCAGTTCTACTGTCTTACAGGGTCACTGTGAGTTGGAATCGACTCAACGGCAATGAGTTTGGTATTTTGGGTTATACAGAGTAGAGAGAGAGAGAGCAGTTATCATATACAAGCTACTGTGCTAAAATATTTACATAGATTAAATAATATAATCTTCATAATAATTGTAAAGGGTATCAATTATTATTTTCCTCCATAATATTCTCTGTTTTATGACAATGAGAATCTAGGGCTCATAGAAGGAAAGTGACTTGCTCAAGTTTACTCAGCTAGCAAATGCGGAGCTGGGATAAGAAAACATTCTGACTTTAAGGATTGTGTAACAAAGCAAAGGCAGCACATAAATGTTTGTTTTGGAAAAAACAAACATTAGAAAGTAATTGTTCTGGAAGGGCACAGAAACTTGAAATTAAGATCTAGTCTTGGCTCTTCTGTGTGAATTTGTACAAATTATTTCACTTCTCTAAATTTGGATAGGAACATGAATTTTTCTTGGTGTGTGAAATGTTCCCAGCTCCATTGTAAAGCTGGGACACTAGAAGCAGACTGGGTTGCTAAAGACAGTGGTGCAATCTGACTTAGACAAATTCTGGCTTCTAATAGTAATATCATCTTCTAATAATAATAACAGTGACTTGTTTTTGTTCTTATTGTTAGGTGCCACTGAGTCAGCACTCAACTCATGGTGACCCCATGCACAATAGAACGAAGCACTGCCAGTCCTACGCCAACCCCAAGATCAGCTGTGGATAGGACCATTGTGATCCATTGGGTTTTCACTGGCTGAATTTTAGAAGTAAATCAGCAGGCTTTTCTTCCTTGTTCATCTTAGTCTGGAAGTTCTGCTGAAACAGGTTCAGCATCAAAATGGCACACACATGTCCGCTGACAAATGGGTGGAGATTATGCAAGTGATGCATTGACCAGGACCCTGCTCTCCTACATGGAAGGTGAGAATTCCACGACTGAGTCACAATTGTCCCCACATATCACCACTAATAACAAGAATTATAATGTAGTGATATTTGGAATCATTGTGTCCAGTCTTCACTCACTGCACCTCCTACCCTTCTTCCTTGTACCTTCATTCTAGGAAGAGTTCTCAAGCAGAGCAAGAGTACAAAGATGATAAATTATTTGTTGTTCAGTTTAAAGAGCTGTGGTCAAGTCGTAAGACCAAAATATTTGATCCAGTTTCCTAGACTATATAAAGATTTCAAAGCCAGGGGAGCATGCGGGAAAAGTGGGGTCTGCAGAGAGAGAATGCTGAGCTCTTTGGGAAGAAACATCCTATAGCTTCCAGTGCTGGGGAGCAGCACAAAGCCCTGTAATTTCTTTGAAATGGCCCTTTCTATTAGAGAAAGCACTGTGCATCATTTGGAAGATTAGTTCTTCTCATTGTGGTCTGACGAGGATGGCCTACTGACAACATCTAGATCATTGTCCATTGACCAACAATGTGTCTTGAGATTCTGTACAGCCTCCAAGCCTATCCATTTCACAGGGACTACCTTCTCCACCCACTTTCAATGGCCACTGTAAGTCTCTGGAATACGGTGGGGAGCTTTGTACATAGAAAGGGGAGACTTGCCAGGGCAGAAGAGGACAAGACAGGAGCAGCTTGAGCTCTGTTAGGATCCCAGATATTAGTGGAATACATGTCCAAAGCCCCTCAGCCTAACTCTACTTCCACCTCTTACGTAGCACTCAGTTCACTGAAAAGTCAATTCACATGTATCCTTTCAGTTGTTTCTGGTCCTACATATACTCTGGGAACCTGTATCACAGTACTTTTACAGTCCACTTTAATTAACTTTAAATGCTCTCTCCCTCAATAGACTCTGAGCTACTTCAGGAAACTGTCGTGTCTTATTTCTCATGGTGTCTTCAGAGCTCAGCATAGTCACTAGAATATACAATTATGGATTGAATGGAGTCTCCCAAAAGGATAGGTTGAATTCCTAACCCCCAGTACCTGTGAACATGACATTGTTTGGAAATAGCGTCTCTGAAGATGATGTCATTTAAGTATGAAGCATGAGGTCATACAGGAGTAGGCTGGGTCTTTATCCAATCTGAGTACTGTCTTTATAAAACAGAAGAAGAGGCACAGAGGACAAAGGCAGTCATGTAAAGATGCATCTATAAGCCAAGGAACATGAAGAAACACTTGGGGCTACCAGAAGCTGGAAGAGACAAAGAAGGATATTCTCCTAGAGGGAACAGAGAGAGCGTCGCCCTGTTGATGCCCTCTATTCAGACACTCAATATCCAAACAATAAATTGTTCTTAAATGTTACCCAGTTTGTGGTATTTTGTTACAGGGGTCCTTGGAGACTAATAAATAGAATGTGCTCAAAAAAGATGTGTAGAACAAATGACAAATTTATATGGGGTGTTGTTGTTGGGTGCCATTGAGTCATTCTGACTCATAGTGACCCTACGTACCACAGAATGAAACACTACCCCGTCCTGCTCCATCCTCATAATCATTGCTGTATTTGGGCCCATTGTTGCAGCTGCTGTGTCAATCCACCTCATCAAGTGTCTTCCTCTTTTTCAATGACTCTCTGCTTTACCAAGCATGATGTCCTTCTCCAGGGACTGGTCCTTCCTGATAACCTGTCCAAAGTACGTGAGATGAAGTCTCGCCATCCTTGCTTCCAAGGAAAACTCTGATTGTATGTCTTCCAAGATAGACTTGTTTGTTCTTCTGGCCAAACCAAAAAATCAAACTTGTTGCTGTTGAGTCAATTTTGACTCATAGCAACCCTATAGGACAGAGTAGAACTGCCCCATAGAGTTTCCAAGGAGTGCCTTGTGGATTTGAACTGTCAACTTTTTGGTTAGCAGTCATAGCTCTTACCCACTACATCACCAGGTTTTCCTGTTCTTCTGGCAGTCCATGGTATATTCAGTATTCTTCACCAACACCATAAGTCAAAGGCATCAATTCTTCTTTGGTCTTCCGTATTCATGGTCCAGCTTTCACATGCATATGAGTCGATTGAAAATATCATGGCTTGGGTCAGGCGCACCTTAGTCCTCAAAGTGACATCTTTGCTTTTTTTTAAAAAAAAAAAAACACTTTAAAGAGGTCTTTTGCAGCAGATTTGCCCAATGCAGTATGTCGTTTGATTTCCTGATTGCTGCTTCCATGGGCGTTGATTGTGGATCCAAGTCAAATGAAATCCTTGACAATGTTGATCTTTTCTCATTTATCATGATATGGATTATTGGTTCAGTTGTAAGGATTTTTGTTTTCTTTATGTTGAGGTGTGAACCAAACTGAAGGCTGTAGTCCTTTGATTTTCATCAGCAAGTGCTTCAAGTCCTCTTTGCTTTCAGCAAGCAAGGTTGTGTCATCTGCATATCACAGGTTGCTAATGAGTCTTCTACCAATCCTGATGCCACATATGTCTTCATATACTCCAGCTTCTCAGATTATTTACTTAGCATACTGATTGAATAGGTATGGTGAAATGATACAACCCTGATGCACACCTTTCTTGATTTTAAACCATGCAGTACCCCTTTGCTCTGTTCGAATGACTGCCTCTTGGTCTATGCACAGGTTTTGCATGAACACAATTAAGTGTTCTGGAATTCCTATTCTTCGCAATGTTATCCATAATTTGTTATGATCCACATAGTTGAATGCAATTGTGTAGTCAATTGAAACATAGGTAAACATTTTTCTGGTATTCTCTGCTTTCAGCCAAGATCCATCTGACATCAGCAATGATATCCCTCATTCCACGTTCTCTTCTGAATCCGGCTTGAATTTCTGGAAGTTCCCTGTCCATGTACTGCTGCAGCTGCTTTTGAATGATCTTCAGCAAAATTTTACTTGCACTTGACATTAATGATATTGTTCTATAATTTCCGCTTCATGTTGGATCACCTTTCTTTGGGATGGGCACAAATATGGTTCTCTTTCAGGTGACTGGCCAGGTAGCTATCTTCCAGATTTCTTGGAATTGACAAGTGGGTGCCTCCAGAGGTGCATCCGTTTGTTGAAACATCTCAATTGCTAGTCTGTCAATTCCTGGATCCTTGTTTTTCACAATGTCTTCAGTGCAGCTTGGAGTTCTTCCTTCAGTACCACTGGTTCTTGATCATATGCTACCTCCTGAAATGGCTGAATGTCAATCAATTCTTTTTGGCACAGTAACTCTGTGTATTCCCTCCATCTGCTTTTGAAGCTTCCTGCATCATTCAATATTTTGCCCATAGAACCCTTCAAAATTTCAACTCAAGGCTTGAATTTTTCCTTCAGTTCTTTCATCTTGAGAAATACTGAGCATGTTCTTCCCTTTTGGTTTTCTAACTCCAGGTCTTTGCACCTATCATTGTAATATTTTACTTTGTCTTCTGGAGCTGCTGTTTGAAATCTTCTGTTCAGCTCTTTTACTTCATTATTTCTTCTTTTCGTTTTAGCTACTCTACATTCAAGAGCAAATTCCAGAGTCTCTTTTGACATTCATTTGGTCTTTTCTTTCTTTCTTGTCTTTTTAATGACCCTTTGCTTTTTTTATGTATGATGTCCTTGATGTCTACCCACTACTGGTCTGGTCTTTGGTCATTACTGTTCAACGTGTCAAATCTATTCTTGAGATAGTTTCCAAATTCAGGTAGGATATACTCAAGGTTGTATTTTGGCTCTTGTGCACTTGTTTTAATTTTCTTCAGCTTCAACTTGAACTCACATATGAGCAATTGATGGTCTGTTTCACAGTCAGCCCCTGGCCTTGTTCCGACTGATGATATTGAGCTTCTCCATTGTCTATTTCCACAGATGTAGTTGATTTGATTTCTGTGTTTTCCAGCCAGTGAGGTCCATGTGTATAGTCACTGTTTATGCTGTCACAAAAAGGTATTTGCACTGAAGAAGTTGTTGGTGCTGCAAAATTCTACCATGCCATCTGCAGTGTCGTTTCTATTACCAAGTCCATATTTTCCAACTACCAATCCTTCGTCTTCATTTCCAACTTTCGCATTCCAATCACCAGTAATTATCAATGCATATGGATTGCATGTTTGATCAATTTCGTACTTCAGAAGTTAGTAAAAATCTTTAATTTCTTCATCTTTGGCCTTAGTGGTTGGTGCATAAATTTGAATAATCATATTAACTGATCTTCCTTGTAGGCATATGGATATTACCCCATTGCTGACCATGTTGTACTTCAGGATAGATCTGGAAATGTTCTTTCTGATGATGAGCACCATGCCCTTCCTCCTCAATTTGTCATTCCTGGCATGGTAGACCATATGATTGTACCACTCAAAATGGCCAACACCAGTCTATTTTAGCTCATTAACGCCTGGGATATCTATCTTTATGTGTTCCATTTTATTTTTGATGACGTCAAATTTTCCTAGATTCATGCTTTGTACATTCCACATTTGGATTATTAATGGATGTTTGCAGCTGTTTCTTCTCATTTTGAGTTGTACCACATCAACAAATGGAGTTCCCAAAAGCTTGAGTCCATCCACGTCATTAAGGTCAACTCTACTTTGAGGAGGCAGCTCTTCCCCAATCGGATTTTGAGTGCCTTCTAACCTGAGGAACTTATCTTCTGGTACTATATCAGACAATGTCCTGCTGCTATTCATCAGGTTTTCACTGGCCAGTTTTTTCAGAAGTACACTGCTAGGTCCTTCTTCCTAGTCTGTCTTAGTCTGGAAGCCCCACTGAAACATGTCCACCAAGGGTAATTCTGCTGGTATTTTAAATACTGGTGGCAAAGCTTCCAGTATCACAGCAACACACTGTGGGTGGAAATTATTAATAGTGCACTTTTTTAGCAAACGGGGATGTTGAAACTCAGAGAAGATTTGAATTGCTCAAGAAACAGCTAGTTAGAGTCAAAGAATGTTCAAGATTCCAAGTGTATCATTCCCATTCCAATACTTGTTTTGCTACACTCTTAACTCAGCTTGAAGTAGGTTAAATGGTTCTAATTTACTATTGTTTTTACTTCACAAGTTTCTCAGCATGAAGAATGACAGGACTCTTTTTATATTTAGGCTGAAACCCAAAATTTTCAGATAAAAATTCTTGAAACCAGATGAAGAAAGCTAGTCAGTGAAGAGAGATAAAACAATCAGAACTGGGTTTTCATGCATTCTGCCAAGATGTATGGGTGCGTGTGAGGATGGGTGGAGTGGGTGCTAGTGCACAGAGGCTTTTGTGCACATGTGTTCGTGTGTGTACACTTTGTTTTATTAAAACCAATCAAACAAAACCTGTTGCCGTCAAGTCGTTTCCAACTCATAGTGACCCTATAGGATAGAGTAGAACTGCCCCATAGGGTTTCCAAGGAGCACCTGGTGGATTTAAGCTGCCGACCTTTTGGTTAGTAAAGTGTGGTAATTGGTCCTTTCGTTCTTTAGACCTTGTGGAAAATAGTTCCCAGAAAATACTCCAGTTGGCCTTGATGCTGAACAAACAGCCCTATCTATGTCAATTTTATATCCCAACATGTCTATTGTGAATCTAGGCTCATGCTAGTAGATCTAAGGATGATTTAGAGTTCATTTACCACATCTTTATATTTCTAAAGGTTGATGTTTCAATCTTCTGGACAGAAAAGAAGAAGAACTATTATGCTTAAAGATGAAAAGAATGGTCTTCCCAAATTTCTTGCAACTCAATAACTATACCAGACATTTCTCTTTTATTTGTGAAGCTCTCGCTAAAGGCTTTATACAGCAGAGAGTCACATGAAAGAGAAATTGAAATTTGTCTGTTGTTTGGAAAAAAATGCTGCATATCCCAGCTCAGTCTCTTCGTCAGCTATATTATGACTTTGAACAAGATTCTTCTATTCTTTGAGCCAAAAAGTCATTCTTGATTGAAAGTGTTAATAATAAGAATAATAGCCAACATTTGAGTGCCTACTTGAGCATGGCATTATGCTGGTCATTCTACATTTTACTTAATCCCCATCCTAAGCCTATGAATTGCTTACTGTTCTCACCATTTTACAGGCAAAAGAACTGATGTTTAAAGAGTTTATGCCACTTATTCAAAATCACATAGTAAGTTGCAAAGCTGGGCCTTGTTCCCAGGCCTCAATGACTGTAGAACTACAATTTCTTATGAAATTTCTGTGATGCCACATTCCTGACTAGTCAAAAAAGCTAGATTTTAGAACCTAGGCAACATTTTGAAGCATGTTGAAGAGGGTATTCACAGACACTGAAATCAGAAAAAAACCTGAAATTTAGTCTTGACATGGTCTTAGAAAATTAGTTGAATTCTTTGAGTCTTAATTTCTTTATATGCAGAAAGCTTAGTGATATCTATCACACAATGCTGGAACATTAAATGATAAAACATACATAAATATTTACCATATAATGTCCATAAATGTAATTACTTTTCATAATCTAAGTTCCAAAGATTGCATTTTTGTTATATTTATTCTGGTTCCGTTTTACCTGGAACTAGAGAACAAAAGGTGTTCAGGAACTAAGACCACTCTCCCACCAATTCTGTCTACACCCTGTATCCCCCTCTCTGATGTGCACATACCCACAGAGACACACACATGCAAGCACACATACAGAGCTGTCTGTGATCTAGTTCCAGGGCCATCACATATTCTTTTTCATTACGTATGTATGGCAGAATTTTTCTAAGGAAGACATTTTGTTGAACATTTTGATTGTGGAATGAGAAGCCCTAAGACAATGGTTTGAAAAGCTGTCTATGAGATAAGGAGGAAAACTGCTTTCATTAGCAGACTAAGATTTTGAAGGTTGGTCACATTAGAAAGAGAAGAAGATGGAGAGGTTAAGAAGTGCACACTAAATATATATATATATATATATATATATATATATATATATATATGTTGAAGAGATGAATAAAACCAAAATTTTAAAGCCAGAGGCCTAAGGTTGAAACAGTCAGTGAGAAAGTCTCAGTGTTGGGAAGGGCTGATGGACTTACCTCTACCTAGAACATTGACAGATTCATTCTCTGTCTTGTGATTAGGTTGGGGACATTGACTGAGTTCTCGTCAAGAGGATGTGGGCAGAAGTAATATTTTCTACTTTCTAGCTTGGCCTGAAAGCACCCTTGACCATACTCCATGAGCTCTCTGCTTGTCCACTGGCTGAATGCAGAAAATCCACCAGATTACCAAAGAGACCCTGGGGATGGTAGAACCGTAAGATGGAAGGAGCATGGATCCCTGATCACTATTTGCAGAAGAGCCACTGCTTTGAATTGAACTGTGAGGTGAACAGACCATAAACTTTTATTTTGTTAAGACCCTGAGTTTCAAAATAACAGCTAGCATTAATCACTCTAACATAAAATTGAATCCATTCTGTCCACCAGCAACCCAGAGAGAGTCTGGATCATTATACATAGAAGAATGGGAGTAAGAAGTACGGCTGAAAACACAGGTAATATTAAAATTTTTAAGAAACAAGGGGATGGAGAGGACAATACGATAAGTGAAACTGCTCTCCATCTTTCTACACCTAATGGAGAAAGCACAAATAACTGCATTCCCCCTGTCAAAATTCTAGACTGCTCTTCTCTAAAGAAATGGAACAAAATGTTTGGATTGGATAAAACTGTGTGTGTTGATAGTCCAATATAAATCACTCTTCATTGAAATACTTGCCATGGTTGAAAGGAGGAGAGGGTTTTGCAGGCCAAAAACAGGCTACACATCACCTGAGAGAGAAGCTGGCCATCTGATAGTCCCTGGACTTTCTCTCATAGAACAATCAGTCCAAAAGTTCTGCATAGTGGAGACACCTAGCCAAAACAGATCTAGGTGTACAGTAGAAGAGAACACCCATATGAGTTACTCAGTATTTTCAGCTTAAACGTCAATGGACAAACAAGGATCAATGATAAGAAAAACCAACAACATAAAAAAAGACAATAATAATGAGTATATGTGTTAATTAACATGTTCAGGTAAATTTGAGAAGATTATACTTATTTACTCATTAATTTTAAAAATATTTATTGAACACTTACTATGTGTCAGGCTCTTCAAGATGATGAGCATATATTGGTGAAATAGACAGACAAGGCTCCTACCGTCATGGGGCTTAATTTTCAATACCCTTTGCTGTCAAGTTGATTCCAACTCATAGAGACCATATTTTCAATAGGGCAAGTGAAAAAGAAGCACATAAAATCAATAAATAAGATCAATTCCTATACAGATAAGTTCTGCGGACAAAATAAAACAGCATAATGATACAGAGACTCACTGAAAGAGGGCTACTTAGAATAAAATGATCAAGGAAAGTGTTTCTGATCAGGTTATTGTCAAGATGAGAATGTAATGAGAAGGAGCCAACCATGAAAGATCTTGGGACACTGTATTTTGGGAGAGGAGTCAATTAACGCGGAGGTCATAGAGCAAAGAAGATCTTGGTATGTTCAAGAAACAGAAAGAAAGTCATTGTACTTGGAGCTTGATAAAGGACCAGGGGTTGGAAGAAGGATTTCATTTTCAGGCATTTCTCCAAGACCTCAATGTAGTGTATATATCATTTTATTTAAAAACTCTGTGCTGTCAAGTTGATTCTCACTCATAGCAACCCTACAGGACAGAGTAGAACTGCCCCATAAGGTTTCCAAAGCTATAAATCTTTATGGAAGCAGACTGCCACATCTTTCTCCAGCAGAGTGGCTGGTAGGTTTGAACCACTGACCTTTTGGTTAGCAGCCAAGCACTTAACCACTGTGCCACCAGGGCTCCTTATTGTTAGAGCATACTAAATACAATCAGCAATTGGTCCCTGGTTTACTATCAAAAAGTCTTGGGTACAAGGGTAGGAAGAGTCCTCAAGAAAATATTTTGTTTAGGAAGTGGAGCCAATGTGGCATTATAGACTGAAGCACCAAGCTGTCCTTCCACAGCAAAGACCCAAAACACTAAGTAAAACAGATAAACATCAATCCTGAAATCCTAAGCATCAAATGAAGAGATAAAGAACTCAACCAAGCACTGAATGGAATAAGAAGCTGACAGAGAACTGAGAGCTAGGAGAGATATGAGTGGAGGTCGCCTATCAGCTAACATAGCATGAGTTCGCCATTTTGGACTCCTGTCAGATTGGCGGACAGGGAGTATGAAAAGCATATTAATGGAGCTCCCAGCAGGAGATAGAGCACCTAGTAACCAGCGATACACACTTTACCAACCTTCACCCTTCTTTGCCCTGCTTGGCCTCTGCCACTGCCCAGCCAGCTGAACGACAATGGCCCAGAAGTCGTCAGCTCCATGCCACATGGATTCACCCCACCCACACCAGCTGGCTCCTTCAGTGCAATTTCTTTGTTGCTGGTGTTGCTTTTTTTGGCTTCTTTTGGTTTCTTCCCTGCCTCTCACCTCCTCCCCTTCTTTTCTCCCAAACCCCTGGCTCCGTTTGCCAACATTGCTTTTTCTTGACAGGCTGTGAAGCACCGCTCACTGGGGAACTGCTTACCTGGTCCATGCCGCCATGTTGGTGGGATCCTTGGGGCTTTTTTTGTTTGTTTTATTTTTCTTTTCCCTTTCCTTTTTGTTTTTCTTCATTTCTCAGTTCCTCTTCTCTCTCTACTTACCTTCTTTTCCTGTCTCCTGAATAAGTGGTGCTGTGTGCCATCTCTGCCCCTTCTAGCCAGGCTGTACTGCATGGCTTGGGAAACAATGTTCCTGTCTGCACAGTGTTGGGATCCCTAGGGGCCTTTCTTTTTAAAAAGAAAAATTTATTTTCATTTTTCATTATTATGTTTTTCTTTTTCTTTTTCCATTTTTGTTTTTCTTCATTCTTCAGTTTCTCATCTCTCTCTACTTTCTTTTTTTCCTGTCTCCTCAATACCTCGCACTGTGTGCCATCCCCACCACTTCTAGATCGGTTGTGTCCTGAGGACTGGGAGCCATTTCCCAAGTCACCTGTAGGATCCCTGGGGGCATTTCTTATTTCTTTTATTTTGTTTTTCCTTTTTGTTCTTCATTTCTCAATTCCTCATCTCTCTCTACTTTCCTTCTTTTTCTGTCTCCTGAATACCTGGCACTGTGTGCCATCTCTGCCCCTTCTAGACAGGCTGTATCTGAGGCCTGGGAGCCATTTCCAGGCTGGTGGGATCCTCGGGAACATTTATTTTCTTTTTTTAAAATTTTTATTTAGTTATTTTTTTCTCTTTTTATTGTTTCCTTTTATTTCTTAATTTCTCAGTTTCTCATCTCTCCACTCCAACAGGAGCCTCCTTTTTTTTTTTTTTTTTTTTTTGGCTCCTGTTTCTCTCTCTTTTCTCTCTTCTTTCCCATGCTCAACTTAGCTCCACACATCACAACCTTCCCCCTCCCTCTTGCTTATCTGCACCATGCACTGAACATCACAGCCCCAAGCAGCACAGGCACTGCCTACTGGAACCTGCCCTTCACTGACCCCCGGCTTGCCCTGTTGGCCCCAGTAGATGCCACAAGTAACTCATCCCAGAAACTTCCCTTCAGCTGGACCTGCCCTGTTGCACCATAGGTGAGTGACTGGCCCTGCCCATTGAACAAGCAGGTGAAAAGTATCATGCCCACAGACAAGCAAACAAGAAAGAATGTATGGACCACATGCTCAGACATAACCAAATAAAATAAAAAACCAGGACAAAACAAACAAATCTACAATCAATAAAGACAACAACTACTGAATGTCCCGAAGACAGTAGACAATATCAAAACGTATAAAAAACAGGACAGGATGGTTCCAGTAAGCATCCAAAATAAAACACCAGATAACTTTCCAGTAGAAGAAAAGGCACTGGTACTACCTGATAGGGAATTCACATCTCTAATATTCAAAGCTAACCAAGAGTTGAAACAAAAAAGCAGACAAAAGTGAGGAAAAACTTGACAAATTCATGGAACAGGCAGACAAATTCATGGAAAATATAGACCAAAAAAAAAAGGAAGAATGCAGGAAAATAATACAGGAAAAAAATGCCAAAATAAATTCACAACTAGAAATCATACCAAAAAATCAATCAGAAATCCAAAAGATAAACAAGATTTCAAAAATGTACAGTGTTATAGAAGGGCTGAGGAGCAGGTTTGAAACAATGGAAGACAGGATCGGTGAAATTGAAGACAAATACCTAGATATCACTTTGTATGAGGAAAAATCAGAAAAAGAAAAATGAAGAAACCCTGAGAATGATGTGGAATACAATCAAAAGCAAAAATTTGTAAGTGATCGGAGTTCCAGAACAGGAGGAGAAAATGGAAAATACAGAGAGTATCATTGAAGAATTACTGACAGAAAACTTCCCTAATATCATGAAAGAGGAAAAGCTGACCATCCAAGAAGCTCAATAAACCCCATATAGGATAGACCCCAAAAGAAAATCACCAAGGTATAGAATAATCACACTCGCTAAAACCAAAGACAAAGAAAGAACTCTGAGAGCAGCTTGAGAAAAACGAAAAGTCACATATAGAGGGGAGACAATAAGACTAAGCTCTGATTACTCGGCAGAAACTATGAAGGCAAGAAGGTAATCAGATGACATATATAAAACCTTGAAGGAAAAAAATTTCCAGCCAAGAATAATATATCCTGCAAAACTCTCATTCAAATATGATGATGAAATTAGGACATTTCCAGATAAACAGAAATTAAGGGAATATGTAAAAACCAAATCAAACATACAAGAATTATTAAAAGCAGTCCTTCGGTTTGAGAACAAACAACATCAAACAACAGCCTGAATCTAGGATGCAGGATAGCAGCAGCCAGATACCAACCTAGGAAATAAACTCTCAAGGACTATTAAAAACCAAAAGATTTACAAAAGGGAACCAGAGAGGTTAATCTGTAAATGACAACAACATCAAAACAATAACAGAGGGACTATATAAAGTAGGTATAGAAATTTCTCATGGAGAGGAAGGCAAGGCAATATCAAGTAATAATAGCCTGGTTCAAACCTAGGAAGATAACAGTAAATTTCAAGGTAACCACAAAGAAAGTTAACAAACCTGCTCATCAATATAAAGAAGAAAAACATAAAGTCTCAGTAAAAACAAAATCTACAAAAACAAAAAAAATGAAAAAAAAATCCACAAACAAAAGGAATTCAGCACAAGAGAGTAAGAGGAACAAAGACAACACCAGCACAACAAAAAAAAAAGCACTACAAAATGACAGCAATAAACTGACACCTATCAATAATTACACTGAACATAAATGGCCTAAATGCACCCATAAAGAGACGGAGAGCGACAGAATGGATAAAAAACGGGATCCATCAATATGCTGTCTACAGGAGACACACCTTAGAAACAAAGATGTAAATTTATTAAAATCAAAGGATGGAAAAATATATCAAGCAAACAGCTACTAAAAAAGAGCAGGAGTGGCAATACTAATCTCAGATAAAATAAACTTTAAAATAAAATCCACCATAAAAGACAAAGAGGGCACTATATCATAATTAAAAGGACGATCCATCATGAAGACATAACAATAATAAATATCTACGCACCCAATGACAGGGCTCCAAAATACATAAAACAAACTCTAACAGCATGGAAGAGAGAAATTGACAGTTCCACATAATAATAGTATGAGACTTCAACACACCACTGTTTGTAAAGGACAGAATTTATAGAAAGAAACTCAAGAAAGATACGGAAGATCTAAAGGACACAATCATCCAACTTGAACTCATAGACATATAGAACACTCCGCCTAACAGCTGCCAAGTATATATTCTTTTCCAATTCACATGGAACGTTCTCCAGAACAGACCACATATTAGGCCACAAAGCAACCCTTAACAGAATCCAAAACACTGAGATAATACAAAGTATCTTCTCTGATCACAATGCCATCAAATTAGAAATAAACAACAGAAGAACAAGGAAAAAAATCAATTACATGGAAACCGAATAACACCTTGCTTAAAAACCACTGGGTAATAGAAGAAATCAAAGAAGGAACAAAAAAATTCCTAGAATCAAACAAGAATGAAAACAGCATACCAAAACCTTTGGGTCACAGCAAAGGCAGTGCTCAGAGGTCAATTTATAGCTATAGATGCACACATCAAAAAAGAAAAAAGGGACAAAATCAAAGCATTAGCTATACAACGTGAACAAATAGAAAGAGAACAGCAAAAGAAGCCCACAGCCACCAGAAGAAAGGAAATAATAGAGATGAGAACAGAAATAAAGGAAATAGAGAACAGAAAAACAATAAATAAACAAAATGATGCTGAAAATCTGAACACACTCATAAAAAGAGTAGAGATTGAAAAGGTAATAAAAAAAATCCCAACAAAAAAAGCCCTGACCCAGATGGCTTCACTGGAAAATTCTACCAAACATTCCAAGAAGAGCTTAAACCAATACTACTCAAACTATTTCAGAACATAGAAAAGGATATGGCACTTCCTTAGAAAGCTAGAAATAGAAATACCATATGATCCAGCAATCTCACTCCTACGAATATATCCTAGAGAAATAAGAGCCATCACATGAATAGACATATGCATACCCATGTTCATTGCAGCATTGGTCACAATAGAAAAAAGATGGAGACAACCTCGATGCCCATCGACAGATGAATGGATAAACAAACTCAGTACATACACACAATGGAGTACTAAACAACAACAATAAAGAACAATGATGAATCTGTGAAGCACCTCACAACATGGATGAATCTGGAGGGCATTATGCTGAGTGAAATAAGTCAATCACAAAAGGACAAACATTGTATGAGACCACTACTATAAAAACTCGTGAAAAGGTTTGCACACAAATAGAAACAATCTTTGATGGTTATGAGGGAGGTGTGGGGTGGAGATGGAAAAACACTAAACAGATAATAAATAAGTGGTAACTCTCGTGAAGGGTAAGATAGTATACAGTACTGGGGAAGCTAGCACAACTTGTACAAGGAAAGGTCATGGAAGCGCCACAGATTCATCCAAATTCCCTGAGGGACCGAATTACTGGGCTAAGGGCTGTGGGAACCATGGTCTGGGGGAACATCCAGCTCAATTGGCATAATATAGTTTATAAAGAAAATGTTCTACATTCTACTTTGGTGAGTAGTGTCTGGGGTCTTAAAACCCTGTGAGCGGCCATCTAAGATACTTCACTGGTCTCACCCCTTTGGGAGCAAGGGGGAATGAAGAAAACTAAAGAGACAAGGGAAAGATTAGTCCAAAGGACTAATGGACCACAACTACCATGGCCTCCAACAGACTGGGTCCAGTACAATTAGATGGTGCCTGGCTACCACCACTGACTGCTATGACAGGGATTGCAATAGAGGGCCCTGGACAGAGCTGGAGAAAAATGTAAAACAAAATTTTACCTCACAAAAAAGACCAGACTTACTGGCCTGACAGAGACTGGAGAAACCCTGAGAGTATGGCCCCCAGACACCCTTTCAGCTCAGTAATGAAGTCACTCCAGAGGTTCACCCTTCATCCAAAGATTAGACAGGCCCATAAAACAAAACGAGACTAAAGCATTCCACCAGCCCAGGGGCAAGGACTAGAAGGTAGGAGGGGACAGGAAAGCTGCTAATAGGGAACCCAGGGTCGAGAAGGGAGAGTATTGACATGTCATGGGGTTATTAATCAATGTTATGAAACAATATGTGTACTGTTTAATGAGAAGCTAGTTTGTTCTGTAAACCTTCATCTAAAGTACAATAAAAAAAAAAAAGGAAAAATATCTTGTTTAACCTACCCAGTTTACAGATGAGGAAATAGAGACCCAAGAAGAAATGGGAAAATATGCACGGTCATCCAGCCAGTTAGGAACAGAACGAATAGAGCATAAGGCCTTTGTATACTGTCTTGTGGTCCACCCAACCTTCTGGCTGCTCTGTATTGTGTGAATGGAAAGAGGAGAAACTTTTGCAGTAATAATTAGGTCTCCACCAGAAGTTCTTCAGCTCTGGTTCCTAAACCTGACTAATCATTGTCTGAAGAAGTAAACAAACAAACAGATACACAAATCTCACCCTAGGAGATGCTGATTCAGAAGTGTAATTTTAGGGACCAGGAATCTATATTTTATAAAGAACTCCAGATAGTTATGATGATCAGATGTGTTAAAATACCAAGACACAGTGTATAAATCCCTGATCTTGCATTCAGAGAACTTAGATCCTCATTCTAGCTTGCCCAATTACTAACCATGTGACTTAATATCTCTAAACCTCTGTTTCCTCATCTCAATAAGGACAATGCCAGTCCTGCATATCTCATGGTATTTGGAGGAGAATCCCTATATCACTGCCCCCCATAATCTTGTAATTCTGATAGAGAGCTTTGTAAATAATAAATGTAAGTGTTTATATACAGGGTATAAAGTACTTTCCCTTTGATCTTCACCATCTTTGTTATTAATCAGATGAGTCCAAATTCATCTGAACAAGCTGACGAGAAGTTCCCAATGTAAACCCTGGTTCTTCTCTCTCCAGTCTCAACTCCCTCTTTACCGCATCATATTGTCTCTCTTCATAAGACTTTACCATCTATTTAGGTTATTTCAAAATAAAACTTATTTTAAAGTACTTATTTGTCAATGAAGATACTAGTTTAGATCCTGTTCAGGTAGAGAGATAAATGGTGTGGGAATTACTATTTTACGTTATGTTAAAAAAGAGTCAAAATAAAATCTCAGGAGATAAAGACCCAAGGGCTCCAGGTGGATCTTTTCAAAGGAAGTTTTTTCCCCTTTAAAGAAGAATAATTTTAGGAGGTGCTGTCTCCCCTTTCCCTGCCCTTTTCTGAGTTTCCCCGCAGGATCTATGAAATACTGCATGAGAGCTAAATGTTTCCCCATGGCATCATAGATCCCAGCAAAACTCCAGGCTGGTACAAAGTGGTGCAAAGTGAAGTCAGCACAAATAATGCTCACCAATCTAGTTCAATTATCTAAGCGAAGTGAAAAGCAAAGACGGCAAAGTCTAACCTGGCTTTAGACTTTGTAGGCATCTTAGTTGAAGGCGATGATGATGAATATTTTTTTTTTATCATCTATGCTAACTCTTTGCTCTGAGTCAGAATGGACTCGACGGCAATGGTGTTTTTGTTTTTATTTGTTTGTTTTTGTTTTTTTAATGCCAACTCTAATCAGATGATAGCAGCAGCTTCAGGACTGTTTTGAAAAGGAACCTGAGGCTGAGTCTGGGTTTAGCCCTGAAGAAGACCCTGACCGATGAGAAATATCTCCCATGAACCCGGGAGGAGGGTGAGGTTGTGTTGTGCCAGGTGTTTTCCCCCTCTGGAGCAGGAAGGATACTGGGCTGGACAAGAAGAAATTATACTAATTTAGAGCCAGAAGGTCTCAATTTTAACTTGGTTCTGGCAACTACTACTTTGTGACCTTAGGCAAACTACTCTGTTTCCTCATGTGTTAAGTGAGCATACTGGTGATACCTCACCTGGTGAATGAATGAACAACAGCTATTATATAATAAAAATCATCTCAAATATAATAAACAGGATCAATATTTCATATATAAGTGTGTATACATAAATATATGCATATATGTAGTTGCCATTTCTTTAATTACTTTTGAAATTGAGTTATTTTTTAAAAAGGTTGTCTCTTAATTAACCTCTAAGGTCTGACCTATCAGCCACTTTAGGACTCTAGGACTCAGCTCTTGCTCCGGCTCTTCCTCTCTACTGCAATATTTGTCCTTATAATTAGGGTCCAGACTTCTTTGGCCAATGTTGTTCCAATTGCCTCCTTTAGAACTCAGGCCTTATTTTTGCCCCCTACCAAAACTTGTATCACATAACTTTCTCTTGCATATTTATTCCAGTTTTTCATTTACATCTAAAAAATCAAATCCAAATGTAATGTCACTATACAGATAACCAAGGAGCCCTGGTAGTGTAATGGTTAAGCACTCAGACGCTAACCCAAAAGTTGGCAGTTTGAACACACCCAGTGGCTCTGTGGGAGAAAGCCCTGGCAATCTGCTTCTGTAAAGATTGCAGCCAAGAAAACCTTATGGGGCAGTTCTACTCTGTCACTTAGGGTTGCTACGTGTCAAAATCGACTTGATGGCATCCAACAACAGCAGCGATAGAGATAAGCTTTAATCTACTTTAATTTTTTAAAGTAAATTGTATCTAAACTTTGGAAATTTAACTTCTATTTTTAAAATATTACTTCACTACATCTTACAAATGACCGCATATCACTTGTATTGCATATTACAGATGACTACTATGCACTGTGCTGCCCTACAGGGCACTACAGGGCATGCTTCTCAAGCTGTTGTGGGCACTCCAGGCAGTGCTGCGGGGGAACTGTGCCCCTTAAGTTGCGCAGCATGGAGCCCTGTTTCCTGGGATCTAAAAAAAGTTTTAAATTTTATATTTAAGTCATAAATGACAAAAAATCTCCCAGAAATGACACAAAGAAAGCATCTTTTAAAATCACTTGTTGATATTATTTGCCTCTGAGTTTACTAATCTCAACTCTACCCTACAGCCATGAACATTACTTAGCCTTCTTGTTTGCCAGCTTCCTAGATCCACAAGAAGTTTCTAAAGAGAGGTCAAAAAACATCACCACTCCCCAAATGTCTGGATATAACTACTTCACTAAAGACCCAGGTCTGTCATCCCATTTTGTATTTACATACACCCATATATCCTACTTCATCTAACGGGCTGAAAATCAATATCTATCCCAGGGCCCAAGATAGAGAGAATGATTGTTACAACAATTTTCTTGTGTAAAGCCTCCTGCAGAAATTGACATTAAAAATACACCCAGTGTGTGGCTGCTATACTCTGGTGACTGTAACTCACTCTCGATTCAATTAGTACAAGAAGCAGGAGGAAAAGGGGTCATCCTAAATCATTTGGCTACGGGTTTTAACGGGTGCAAAGAGCACTAAATTCACCCAGAACAAGGCAGCATTTTGATGGGCAGGACAGTAAGAGTTGACACCCACCTAGTTCCACCCAACTAGTCTAGGCTTAATATTACAGCATTCATTTATTGCTTTTTTTGTTGTTATTGTTCTCCCTTCAATTTGTGTCCTTGCTAATTCATTATACATTATTCCTATGCTTGATCATAATGTCACTGGGAGTTCTCTGTAGCATACCATATCAATGTGGACTTGCAAATCTCCTGTCTGTTTTCCAGAGTTCTGTAATGCTTGGCGGAGTCGTCTCAGATGCAATGCTTCCTTTCAAGTTGGGCCCCCATGTGTGTAGCATTAATATCTCTGCCCACATATAATTCATTCAGGGACTCACACCAGCTGAGAACCACATATGGGAGTCCAGATTTACAGGGCTGTTTTATTTGGTGCCTTGCCAGCCCAGAGGAAACAATCTTCGATTTGAATTTTGAGTGTTTGCCCTGGTTGCCTAGTCCACTAGAGATGGTTGATTAAGAAACCACATTCAAAGACAGACCCATCCAACAGCAGGTTGAGCCCATCAGTAATACTGCATAATCTGTCTGGTGACTTTGCTGTAAGCATCACTTTAATGTTCCTTGTCCACTCTCTTTCGGGTTTCAGCTGCTGTATGTGCATCCTGTTGCTGTAGGCCCAGCTTGCTGTCTGACTTTTCTATTCCTCAGAGAAGTTCTTTTTCTTCCACCAGTTTTCCTTCTACTGTGTGACTTAGGCATATAATTTCTTCTCTTTGGGTTTCAGTTTCCTCATCTGTAAAATATGTGTGTGGTAAAAATATATGTAACAAATCATTTGCCTTTTCAACATTCTTCACACGTACAATTCAGTGACATTAATTATATTTATCATGTTGTTCAACCATTACCATTATTTTTTCCAGATTTTTCCATTACCCTTAACAGAGGCTCAGTGTCCTCTAAGCAGTGAACCTCCCTTTTCCTCTCCCTCCCACCTGTCCCTGGTAACCACTAATAACTGTTGATCTCTATACACTTGCTTATCTTATATATTTCATAAAGGAATCTTATTATCTCTACGATTGTTTGATTTCAAATAGAGTTGAAGACCATGTTCTAACATCAGGAACCATCACTCCCCTTACAAGAGTTGTGAAGGGCAGAAAGTGGGACCCAGCATTCAGAACAAGAAGTAGCTAGCCAGAACTGGGGCATTGCCACTCATGTTGGGCTACCTTCTGTTTACGGTTTTTAAACAATCACAGTATTCATCTCTGCCCAGAACGTAGAAATTCTTCTCTTTATCACAATACATTGCCAGGAGAGGAAAAGGAAGATGCAAATCTTTTTGAAAGGAGATGGGCAACTGAAAGTACATCTGGAATAGAATGCCTTTTCAAGACTCTCCAAACATAACGAGCTTTTCCAATTCTTAGCATAACAAGGTACACAGCTCCCCACAAATGATATTTTTCTGCCATTGAAATCTGGATTGTCTTTCTGACCTGCATTTTCTACCTAGCCCACCCTAAAATGTATACATTTTTTCTTTGTTCTATCTACATACAAGTTGTTTTCCTCCAAAATAAGGTACAGATTAGAAGACCATCTACAAGATTACAAATTCGTCCCAGAATTGGAATGGGAGTGACGTCTTCTGTTAATTGTATTACATTCATCATTTATCATGAGTGTACAAAACAGTATAGTTTAAAAAAAAAAAAAAAGAAATCTCTGATGCACAGGCTGTGATGTCCCTGGTCTAAAATTAAGAAGTTAATTGAGCAAATGTGACCAAGGAGAGCAGGATGGTAAGGGGTGCAATTAAAGAAATAATGCGGTAGAAGGGTGCTTGAGAAGTAGAACATGGCCATCAAATTGCAAGGAGGTGGAGGGATTAGCAATAAATCAAGAGCTCTGCATCAAGTAAAATGGGGACAATGGAAAGCAGAAGCAAGCTCCCAGCTCCTCAGCAAAGGCAACACTCACTTCAACTAAGCAGAGGTAAGAATTCTGAATACAGACACGCCCTATTTTGCTTAAGATTCTAATTGAGACCCACATCCTAGCTCCAAAGCCACTTTTACTTTAAAATCCTCATGTAGGTTAAAATAATTCATTAGACTTCTGTTAGTCATTGACCTACAAATGCATTTACATGGTAATTGTTACTGGTCCACTTAATTTACTCATTCGGTTGTGTCTCCGTGCTTCAGAAGAGTGTACCTACTGGGTTATGACTTTTGCCATCTTAAAAAAAAAAAAAAAAGCTTCATTGAGGTATACTTGACACAATACAAACTGCACATATATAAAGTATATAATTAATATGTTTTGACGTATGTATATACCAGTGAGACCCTTACCACAATCAAGATCATTAACATATCCATCATTCCCAAAAGTTTTCTCATGCCCCTTTGTAATTCTTCTCTCCCGTTCTTCCCACGGCCCCCACCCACAGCAACCCCTGATCTGGTTTCTGTCACTATTGATCAGTTTACATTTTTGAGATTTTGATATAAGTGGAATCACATTTTATGCACTCTTTTTTGGTCTGGATTCTGTCTCTCAGCATAATTATTTTGATATTTGTCCATGTTGATACATAGATCAATAGTTTCTTCCTATTTTTTGCTGAGTTGTATGTCATTGTATATATCATATGTGTGTACACATGTGTGTGTATATATCTGTATATACACCACAATCTGTTTATCCATTTACCTGTTGATGGACATTTGGGTTGTTTTCTGTTTGGAAATATTATAAATAAAGCTGCTACGAACACTTGTATACAAGTCTTTGTATGGATATATATTTTCTTTTATCTTGAATAAATATCTAGGAGTAGAATGGCTGGATATTATGATAGGTGTATGCTTAAATTTTTCGAAACTTCCCAACTATTTTCCAATGTAGTCATAATATTTGATATTTTCAGCAGCAGTGAATGAGTTTCCCAGTTTCTCCCAATCTTAACCAACACCTGATATTCTTACTGAAAGAAATAAAAAACAAAGAAAAACCAAAAAAAAAACTTCAAAGATGCCATCCATGCACTAATTTACTCCTACCATATGACAGGCAGTGTCTGATGCACATGATTTCTCATGACAACTCTGTAAAATAGGGAGAATAGATTCTGCAAACTGGAGAAACTAATCTGCTTGCTAAGATCACAGACAGAAATCAGTGGAGCTAGGGACAGCATTTGGGTCCGCTGACTCAAGAGTCATCTTTTTATGACGAATTTAATTCTCATAATAGCTGACATAGAAGAAAAGGCAAAAGCCTTTGAACAATAGGCTGCCTAGATTAGATTTGAACCTACAGTAAGGGAGGGCCTATACTATGTCAGTTACTATTTTAGATGACTATATGGATAATATCTGCTTTAAGCTCACAATAGGCTTATGAGACTATGGCTTTATTTATTTAGTTGTTCATGTAGATAAGGAGACAGAGGATCAAGGAGATTAAAGAACTTGCTGTCAGTGTTACACAGCTAGAAAAACAATGTGTAGGTACACAAATAATTTCCACGTCTACTTCTAGATCTCTGTTCTGTGTTACAGACTTGGCAGTTTATACTTCAAGTTGACTAAATGTTTTCTAAACTATCTGCTTCATTTCCCCATGTATAGATTAAAACTGATCAGCATTAAAGCAACTACTAAGCACCTACTGTATGTGTACTGATTAGGACATGTCATGGATCCTGTGGAGAGGGAAAAGGGCTGACAATTCAATAGACTTCCCCCACCAGACCTCGGTTTCTTCCTGTCTGGCAGATCTTGTATCATTCTGGAGAGGTTGAAAATGATGGAAACTTCCTTTTCCATTCTTCTTTGCTGCTGGAACATGATATGTAAGAAATATTGGCCAATGGGATCTGAGGACAAAATATGCCGGGGGTTTGTGGAAAGAAATATGTTTCCTAATAAGAGAGATGAAAAGAGGAAATGACTCTCATCTTTGCTGGATGTGGCCATGTCTGTAAGAGGCACATGGGATAGCCAACCCACAACCATGAGAAGCTAACTGCCATCACACTGAAGGTGATGGAGCAGAAATGTAGAAATCACAATGATGAGCGCTGTGACCCATTGAATTTACTAACCTTGAGGCTGCCCTAATGCAGACTTCTTATAATACAAGATAATAAATTTTCCTTAATCGTTAATTGACTTTCAGTTGGGCCTTCTGTTCCTTCCTGCTAAAGCATCTTAATGCTAGGCATAAGACTAAGTACCTTCACATAAGTGATCCCATATAATCCACAAAAAAAGGCCATGCTGTAATTATCGCTATTCACATTTTGAAGATGAGAAAATGGAAGCTCAGAGAAGTTAGATTACCTACCCAACTTTACACAAATAACAAGTGGTGAAGAGTCAAACCAAAGACTATTAGAATCCAAAGTCCATACATTTTTTATTACACTATGACAACTCATTGGAGAGACCATAGTATAAATGCAAATTTAATTAGAAGATACATTAACTTAATTAATAATGACGGCAGCAGCATGCTGGCTATATTATTAAGGTGACACAGTTCAATTATACGTTTATATATATACCTTGAGTTTTATCACAGCGATCTCAAAAGTCCAGATAATCACACTCTTTTGGTTGTGTTTTTAAAAACTGTATCCTTAGTGTCTGTTAAATGTGGCTTGATGAGATACAAAAACTTGGGATACAAAGAAGTAAATAACATGATTCTTGCCCACCAACTTTGAGGCAAGTGTTAATATCTGACAGACGCCTTAGCAATAACTTAATAATACATTACAAATTGTTTTGTAATTCTTTATATTCACATTGTGTTTGAAATTTCAAAATACTTTATTACATACTGTTACTTAGAGTAGAATGACTATTTATAGCAAGGTTTGGTTTATGTGTATGAGAAGAGGTACACCTGAAAGGATCAGCCCCTAGAGTAGAAGGAGGGGGACACCTAGATGGATCAGCCAGAAGGATGCTTCCAGGTGCTTGTGGGAATCATTCCCGATGGCAACTGTGAATCTTTCCCCAGAGGGATTCACTTGATGCTGGTGGAGCTGGAGAGAATCGATGCAGCAGGCTGAGATGTCCAGAAGTCTAATTGAACCTTCATGAGAACAGAGATTCACCTGAAATGAATAGAATAAGAAACCAGCATGTGGTAACCTACTTCTCCCTAATATAGCAGGTTCTTGGTGGAAGATAACAAAACAAATAAATTTAAAAAGGAAAGTTTCCTACCAAACCAACCAGTTTGAAACAGTGATGTGTATCAGACCGCAGACTACTCTCCCCCAATGGAAATTGTAAAAACCCTCTCCACCTGAGTCATTTAAAAGTAGCCTGGTTGAAATAATTAGAAATTTACCCCAGGGAACAATCCATTAGTGGCCAAGGATGTACGAGATGGGTTGATAGGTCCCGTAAAGTCCTACTTTCCGTAGCACAACTCTCTGGGCATCAGGTTTTTGTGGCTCCTCTCTCTCTCTCTCTTTCTCTCCTGCTTAGTTTTGTTTTCTTGTAGGCACCAGTATTCAATGGCTGAATAATAATACAGAAAACACTTCTGGGCCAAAGCAAAACCCTCTGTTCTGACCCCTCTAATATGTTACTGGTTTCACTTATTTGGAGTAGAGGGAGGAAGTTCCAGTATTTTCATCAACTCCCCTTGAGGAGCCTTGGATGGAGTGGAGGTGTGACTTGCTGGCTCCAGTCACCCGTTAGGTGACCAGGTCAGGCCAGTCTGGTTTACCCATACCCTGGTACAGCTTTTCCCACAGGCAGAAAAGAAACATGATTTTTGTGGAGAAAAGATGCCCTTTTTCGTGACATTTAGGTGGTTTGACATAATGTCAATTCCAGTACTCTTAAAAAACAAACTACAAATGTATCCATCTATTAAAGGATAAAAGACAAACCCAGGATCAGGGCCAACCAGGCAAGCAATCTAGAACCTCTAGAGGAACACTGGGGAATTCCTCAACAACAGAATAACCTCCACAAATCAGCACTGCTAACTCTGTGGACTCTGACTGTGATGATTAGAAGGGGAAGATGAAAAGTTCTATTATGGGTTGAATTGTGTACCTCAAAAATACATGTTGAAGTCCTAACCCCTAACCCTTGTACCTGTAAACCCCCGTACCCTGTTTGGAAATAGGGCTTTTCTTTTGTTATGTTAATGAAATCATGCCGAGTAGGGTGGGTCCCAAACCTGATCCATTCTGAGTGGTGTCTTATAAAAAGAGCAGAACAGACACAGAGATACACACTGGGTGGGGGGACGGGGGGTGAGACACTATGTGACAACAGAGCTGATGCATCGACAAGCCCAGAAACACCAAGGATTATTGGCAGCTACTAGAAGCTGAAAGAGATCAAGCAGGACTTTTCTCTAGAGCCAATGCCTTGATTTGGATTTTTAGACCCTAGAACTGTAAGAAAATAAATTTCTGTTTTTTAAAGCCACCCATTTTGTAGTATTTTGTTATGGCAGCCTTAAGAAACAAAGACAGGTCTTGTGGAAATCATGCCCTAAAAGTAAAAGCAACTTTAATTTTCACTAACTAGCAATTTTGCTATTTTGCTTGCCATATACAATTTCCCCTCTCAACCTTTTCTGTCCTTTTCCCTTTTCACTTTTTTTTTTTTTTATTTATTCAGCAGTCACATATTGAACACATATCAGGTGCCAAACATTCTGCTAGATACTGGCAGTGCAAAGACGGGTTTGTACATGTTAGGTACAGGCTAAAATGCTCTAACAAATGACCTCCAAATATAGTGGGTTATATAGAAGTTTATTTTTTCTTTCCTGCAATAGTTTGAGTGGCCCAGGGCTGTAGGGGAGCCTCTGCCCCACAAAATCATACAGGAATGCTGGGTTTTTCTAACTATACACTTACCATCCACTAGGATGTTGTCTTCCTCAACACAGGTCAAGACAACTCAGAAGAAAGTAGAGGAGGACAGGCAATTTCCTTTTGGGGAAGTGATGCAGAAGTGGCACATTTCCCAACCTCCCATACTAGAAAATGTAACATCTTTAGTGGTAGGCTATGTGACCTGCTAAAACTCAAAGGATTCTACCCCCAAAGGTGAAGGGGAACTAATAAATACTGGGAACAATTAACGTCTTTGCCAAGATGACACAATGGAAAAGGCACTGAAAAAGTCCAAGCTGGATCCTGGTGTTCCCTCCCTTCACCATTGAGGATGGTATAACCAGAGATCAAGACATCAGGCCAAAGGCGTTGTTGTTGTTGTTAGGTGCCATCGAGTTGGTCCCGACTCACAGCGACCCTGTGTACAACAGAACGAAACACTGCCCGGTCCTGCGCCACCCTCACAGTCGTTGTTATGTTTGTGTCTCATTGTCGTACCACTGTGTGAGGCTTCTCAAAAACAAGTGGTTCCATTTACTTCAGGGCTGATAGCACTAGCTCTAATTTTTTTTAAATCGAATTTATATTCTATCCCTATTCTGACCTCTCTACTCTCTTTTCATTTTGCTATTACAATCATTTATTTAACACTTAGCATGTTCTGGGCATTTGAGTTAGCCACTGATAATACAGAACTGTGTTAAACACAATAATTTCCTTGAAAGTTCACACTGTCTTCTCCCAATATTAGTTAACATATCTTGGTCCTCTAACTGGCTCTGCAAGTAACTTGCCCAGTGATGTTGTGGAAGTCACTTTCCTTCTAATCTTTACATTGCTCAGATTTAATATGGCAGGTTTAGATAAGGTATATTTAAGATTTTATACCTCCTTGGATCTAATACTACATATTACCTCTGTACTCTCATTTCCTGCTGTACTTCCAAAGTCCAACAGGATACAGAAATGAGTGGCCAATCTTTTATTCTTATTGAAGCCACCATTATTGAGCACTGTATACCAAGAACTGGGCCAAGAACTTAATATTTTTATCTCATATAGTATATAATACACACACCCAATACAATAGATTATATGTTTATATTTATGTATTTTAATATAGCAGCTATATTATGCATTGTATACTATATTATGATTTTAGGGAGAAATAAACTAAAGTTTAAAATGTTTGATTACTTGCCCAGGATCATATAGCTGGTAAATGGTTCAGCTAAAATTCAAGTTCAGGATGTCTAACTCCAGAGTCTTTGGAATTAATTATTACATAACACTGCATTTTTATAAAGGAAAATATGAAAAATATAATCATTACAGATATCTTCCTCTTGCACCAAAGGGTGCAGTTCTTAAGTAGCAAAGCTGACTCTAAGCTTTTAGGTTCTTTTAAACAAAGTCACCTCACTTTCAATAAATATGGAATTCAAAATAAGAGAGAAGATATATGCAGGGCCTGCGATCCTTCTTTCCAGGATGAAACTCACACTTTACTGTTGCTGCTTATGAAATAAGATAAGCAGGTTCTTCCCTGTCTTCTTCTACTTTTTCACAGGTGTTGGAGTTTGGGGGTGAAATAATATCTTATCCCATTCTCTCTCCCCTTAATCAGGTTCTGAGAAGTAGAGAACAAACACTAGAAAGTAAATTTGAAACAAAGAAACATCTTTATTAATAAATACATTGATAACTCTCCCTTAACATGGATCCCTAGTACAACTGGATTGGACAATTGAGGCATTACCTGAGGCCAGACAAAGCAGCCCTTACCATATTACCCCCAAATCCAGACCTGACACCTAGGGGAGAATTCAGTAAGCAAGGATAACTAAATACACTTAACCTACCATAGGTACATATGTGGAGGTAAATGATTGTGACTACTAGAAAATTTAAAATTACATATGCAGCTCACAATATATTTCTATTGTACAGATGGGGCACTGATGGTTCAGTGGTTAAGAGCTACAGCTGCTAACCAAAAGGTCAGCAGTTCGAATCCACCAGCCACCCCTTGGAAATCCTGTGGGGCAGTTCTACTTTGTCCTATAGGATTGCTATGAGTTGGGATTGACTGATGCCAATGCCAATGGGTTTGGTTTTTGGTTTTATGGTTTTCTTGACATTTTCCAGAATTAACTGCTTACCAGTTCCCCAGCAGTTGTTCTTTGCCAGTTTGAATGGTATATAGTGTGAATATTCAGAATTGTATCTACTAATGTTTGGGGAAAGGTAAGAAGCCACACCATTCACTTTGCTGCGCTGAGTCTTCTGTATCTACCTTGGCCATAACTGCTTGATTTTTAGCTTAATGTTCTTCTCCTTTCTGCTTTACTGGCATCTACTGCCGCTGCCACTGCTGATTTCTTTGGCTTTTTGATAGACATTTTTTTTCTTTTTTTGTTTTGTGGATATTATGTTGTATTCCATTAATTAAGTATTCTTGGAGGAACAATTCTTAATATAGCTTTATTCTGCCTCTTAACTTGAATGTCTTCCTTAATATTTAGTTTAATTGTTCTTACTGCTATAAGAAAACTATTCCTCTTGGCTACCTTCCCCGTGTATCTTGCTGTTGCTATTAGGTGCCGTTGAGTCGGTTCTGACTCATAGCGACCATATGTATAACATAACAAAACACTGCCTAGTCCTGCGCCATCCTCACAATCATTGCTATGCTTGAGCCTATCACCACAGCCACTGTGTCAATCCATCTCATTGAGGGACTTCCTCTCTTTCACTGACCCTCAACTTTACCAAACATGATGTCCTTCTCCAGGGACTGATCCCTCCTAGTAATATGTTCAAAGTACATGAGATGAAATCTTACTGTCCTCGCTTCTAAGGAGCATTCTGGCTATACTTCTTCTAAGACAAATTTGTTCATTCTTCTGGCAGCCCGTGGTATGTTCAGTATTTTTTGCTGACACCATAATTCAAAGGCATATATAGTATGAATACTTTTTATTAATTAAGTTTTGGGGTAGGCACT
This sequence comes from Trichechus manatus latirostris, assembly GCF_000243295.1. Lineage (NCBI taxonomy): Eukaryota > Metazoa > Chordata > Mammalia > Sirenia > Trichechidae > Trichechus > Trichechus manatus. The sequence goes on from NW_004443939.1 coordinate 6,293,528, forward strand.
TAATAGAAAAATATCATATTTAGACTTTTGCCTCCAAACTCTGGCTCTTTAAATATGTAATCTAGGGAAGTCACTTAACTTCTCAGAAATGTGTTTTCCCATAAAAAAGAAAATTTTTTATTCACTTCATATTCTTTAGAGTATCAAGTGAGATATTGTAAATGGAAGTGCTTTGTATATTCTCAAACATTATACAGACTACAAGAATTGTTTTGACAATGATGATGATGATGAGAACGATAGTGATGAATTGATTTTTAGTAACAAAGAAGTGAAAAAGCTCAAGGAATAATATCAAATTGCCCTTGGCTTGTTGACCTTTATGGTGACAGCGGCAATCTCTTAGATATTCGTGGAGGAAAATCTTGAGGACCTTCCTCTCAGCAAATTGGTGGCAAGGTAGAAATATAAGAAGCCAAGGAGAAGCCCAAGATGCCTACATCTGCAAAAAGCAAAGCCACAGTTCATTTTCAATTAAATTATTCTTAGTCATATGCAATTACCAAATGCAGTTAGGTCATTCATTATAGACAGAAGAAAAATGCAGAATCACTTATGTTATTTTTAATGGCAGTGGACTAACAGAATGTAAAGCATAATGTTACTTTTCTCCTAGCTTTTGTTTCTGAGAGTTTATTTTCACAGATGAAAAGAAACACTGCTCTCTTTGTGCAGGCTATATTTTCTGACTTTTCTAGGTTCCTACTGAAGCAGAGATCTATCCATTTTTCATGACATTTCAACTTGACTACTTCCCTGGCAGCAAAGTCTTGGTATTCTGAAGGCAAATTCCTTGGAAAATTAAGACTAGATTTCATAGCATTCTTGAAAATTCAAATAACAGTGAATAAATGTCAACTTTCTGGACTGCTATACCAAAAACAAACCAATTGCTGTCTAGTCAATTCTGACACATGGCAACCCCATGTGTGTAGAGTACAACTGCTCCATAGGGTTTTCCAGGCTCTAACCTTCCAAAAGCAGATCACCAGGCCTATACTTTCAAGCTACCCTGGGTGGGTTTGAACTGCCAAACTTTAGGTTAGTATTCGAGCGCTTAACTGTTTGCACCAAGTATTCTTCTGGAATGCTATTGGAGGCAATTTTTTCTAGTCACACTTCTGAGTCCCAAATTATGGCTCTTCCACTTACTGAGTGACCTTAGCTTCAGTTTTCTCATCTATAATGGGAATATAATGAAACGCATCTCATAAGGTTATTATGAGTATTCAATGTCTTAATTTATCTAAACAGTTTAAAAAGGGCTTGGTGCCTAATAAGCATTCAGTCATTGGTAGTGATGATAATGAGATGGTAATGATGGTGTTTAAGCTTCATTTAGTTTTCTATTCATTTGTTCTACAAGATGTTGAGTGATTTCAATTTGTCAAGCCTGAGGTTAGACCTTGAAGAAGTGGAAATGGAACTATTCATTCTGTTCTCTCCATCTCCTACCACTACTTCCAAGTTAACATCAGTTCTACATCTTAAGTATTTTGAGTTTCTGTTTCCATCATTTTTAATCACTTCCCCAACCCCCAATTCTGAATTAGTTTGAAACCTTACAATGTCTTGCTTGTATTGCTTCCAGAGACCCTAAAATTGTCCCTTTGACTCTAGACTGGCTCCTTCTACACATCCTCCACCCGATGCAAGAGAGGTCATTCTGAATCTTAAGTCTTATTCTGCCTCTCTCCTGCCTACATTTTCAATGGCTCTACCACATCTATGATAAGGCACAAACCCTTAGCATGGCAACTATATCTTTTTATGATCTGTGCACTAACTCTCTCTGGTCCTAGCTCATACCACATTCTCTTACATGCATCCTACCTCATGAGGTCTACTGAAATACATCAACTTTTTGAAATATACTATTTTCTCTCATCTCCCAATTTTTATGTGCTGTCAATATAAAATTTACAGCCAGAATAACTTGAGAACAAATCCAAGTTCCTTGCCATTTATCTGTTTGAGTTCAGGCAGGATACTTAATGTTTTAAGCCTCAGTTTCCTCATCTGAAAAATAGGATAATAACACAGTTGGATTTCATGAAAAATCATTAGATAAAATATGCACATTTCCTTGCACATTGTGGCCGATCCCCAAATATTAACTTCTTGCCTTCATCAGACTAATCCTCATGGTTTCTCTTCTCCACCCTTCCACAGCCCATCAAAATACCTTTGTTGTTGTTGTTGTTAGGTGCCATCGAATCGATTCCAACTCATAGCGACCCTATGTACAACAGAACAAAACACTGCCCAGTCCTCTGCCATCCTCACAATCATAGCTATGTTTGAGTCAATTGTTGCAGCCACTGTGTCAGTCCATCTCATTGAGGATCTTCCTGTTTTGTTGACCCTCTATTTTACCAAGCATGATGTCCTTCTCCAGGGACTGGTCCCTCCTGATAGCATGTCCAAAGTATGTGAGATGAAGTCTCGCCATCCTTGCTTCTAATGAACAATCTGGCTGTACTTCTTCCAAGACAGATTTGTTCGTTCTTCTAGCAGTCCATGGTATATTCAGTGTTCTTCACCAGCACCATAGTTTAAAAGCATCAATGCTTCTTCTGTCTTCCTTATTCTTTGTCCAGCTTCACATGCTTATGAAGAGATTGAAAACACCATGGCTTGGGTCAGGCCCACCTTACTCCTTAAAGTGACATCTTTGCTTTTTAACACTTGAAAAAGGTCTTTTGCAGCAGATTTGCCCAATGCAATGAATCGTCTGATTTCCTGACTGCTGCTTCCATGGGTGTTAATTGTGGATCCAGGTAAAATGAAATCCTTGACAACTTCAGTCTTTTTTCCGTTTATCATGATGTTGCTTATTGGTCCAGTTGTGAGGATTTTTGTTTTATTTATGTTGAGGTGTAGTCCATTCTGAAGGCTATGGTCTTTGATCTTCATCAATAAGTGCTTCAAGTCCTCTTCACTTTCAGCAAGAAATGTTGTGTCATCTGCATATCACAGATTGTTAATGAGTATTTAGCCCCAAAAATCTGACTCCCTAGTATCACAGACTCCTTGCCTAGTCCCAACACTTCTATTAAATATGTGAGTGTTATAAGAGAGGATAATACACCATATACAAACAATAAAACTGGTATAAAGATAGAGAACTTTCTAGTTACGTTTGGGTTCAAATCCTGGCATCACCGTTATCAACTGTGAATTCCTAAGCAAATTATTTCACATGGCTGAATCTCAGTTTCCTTATCTATTAAAGAGGTTTAATAAGAACTTACTTTCCTAGGTTATTAGGAAAATTGAAAATAGTGCATGTAAAAAGCCTGGAATAAAGCAGGCATTCTAATGGCTATCTGGGCATGTTCTTCTTCTGAAAGGTAGATCTAAACAAACATTAAAACAGTATATGCTTGCATAGAATCTATACAAAATAGATCCTAAGACTAACTCTGGGGTGGAGGGCAGCTTGGGCTGGTTGGTGAAGGGAGTCAGAGCAGGATGGAGTTTTGGCTTAAAGCAGTGCATGGTGATGGATCAAGTAGGCCAGCGTAACATGTGGAATTTCCCTGCAGCTTTGATGGTGCATTAAAACAGCTGCAAAAGTGCATTATTTTTCTTTTTAGATGTCAACTGGTATTGTTTAGCCAGATAAAGTGTTTGCATTAACCAAAAAGCAAGTCTGCCTGCAGAGCTACTATTAAATTGGATTATGTGGAATCTAGCCATCGAGTCTTGATTTGTTATGCATGTGAGTGAATCAAATGGCTTAACAAGAGACAGACAGATGTGGTGACCACAGATGGGTAGATTCCAACTGACAAATACTTTATCTCCAAAACTTGGATGCCTTGTTTGTAGCTCTATTTATTCACCCATACATTAAACAAACATTTCTAGAGTACCTGTTATGTATTAAACTGTAAAATGGGCTCTGACGACACAAAAATGATGAAGACAGAGTTCTTGACCTGAAGATATATTAGGCAACCTTGAACTCTAGGGGTAAGGAACCATTAGAGGTTTTCAAGCTGGGTTTTACATTTTACGAAGATCATTTTGGTGATGGATATGTGAAAATTTATTTGAGGGAGAAAATACCAGAGGCTATTATACTGGTGCAAGGGAGCGATAACAGACAAAACTTGAACAGTGGAAGTAGGAATGCATAGGAAATTTCTGATTCAAAAGATGTAAATGACACCAACAAAGAGAACTTCAAAAAGGCAATCAGGAAAACAATACCATTTACAATAGCCCCAAAAGATAAAATTCTTTGGAATAAATCTAACCAGGGATGTAAGAAGACCTATACAAAGAAAACTATGAAACTCTATTGCAAGAAACCAAAATTGATCTAAATAAGTGGAAAAACATACCATGCTCATGGATAGGAAGACTCAACATTGTGAAAATGTCAATTCTACCCAAAGCTATCTACAGATATAATGCAATCCTGATCCAAATACCAACAGTATTTTTTAATGAAATGAAAAAACTAATCATTAACTTTATACAGAAAGGAAAGAGGCCCCAGATAAGCAAAGCATTATTGAAGAAAAAGAACAAAAAGGCATCACATTACCTGATCTCAGAACCTACTACACAGCCACAGTAGTCAAAACAGCTTGGTACTGGTACTATGGCAGACACATAGACGAATGGGACAGAATCAAGAACCCAAAAGTAAATCCATCCATCTATGGTCAGCTAATCTTTGACAAAGGAATATATCCTAGAGAAATAAGAGCCATCACACAAATAGACACATGTACACCCATGTTCATTGCAGCATTACTCACGATAACAAAAAGATGGAAACAACCTAAGTGCACATCAACAGATGAATGGATAAATAAACTATGGTACATACACACGATGGAATACTGTGCAACAATATAGAAAAATGACGAGTCTGTGAAACATCTCACAACATGAATGAATCTGGAAGGCATTATGCTGAGTGAAATAAATCAATCACAAAAGGACAAATACTGTATGAGACTACTATTAGAAAAACTCAAGAAAAGGTTTATGCATGGAAAGAAACAATCTTTGGTGGTTATGAGGGAGGGGAGTGGAGGGGAGGGAAAAATACTAACTAGACAATAGATAAGCAGTAACTCTGATTAAGGGTAAGACAGTACACAGTACTGGGAATGTCAGCACAAGTTGACTAAGACAAAGTCATAGAAGCTTCACAGACACATCCAAACACGCTGAAGGACTGAGTTACTGGGGCTGAGGGCTAGGGACCATGGTCTTGGGGGACATCTATGTCAATTGGCATAACATAGTTCATAAAGAAAATGCTCTTCATCCTACTTTGCTAAGTAGTGTCTGGGGTCTTAAAAGTTTATGATCGACCATCTAAGATACATCTATTTGTCCCATCCCATCCAGATCAAAGGAGAATGAAGAAAACCAAAGACACAAGGAAAATATTAGTCCAAAGGACTAATGGACCACATGAACCACAGCCTCCACCAGCCTGAGCCCAGAAGAACTAGATGGTGCCTGGCTACCACTACCCATGGCTCCAACAGCGATCACAATAGAGGGTCCCTGACAGAGTGGGAAAAAAATGTAGAATAAAATTCAAATTCACACACACACACACACACACAAGAAGACCAGACTTACTGGTCTGACAAAGACTGGAAGAACTCTGGACACTATGGCCACCAGACACCCTGCTAACTCAGAACTGAAGCCATTTCCAAAGTTCACCTTTCAGCCAAAGATTAGACAGGACTATAAAACAAACATAATACATGTGAGGAACATGCTTCTTAGTTCAATCAAGTATATGAGACAAAATGGGCAATACCTGCCCAGAAGCAAAGACAAGAAGGCAGGAATGTACAGGAAAACTGGAGGAGTGGACACTGGGAACCTGATGTGGGAAGGGAAAGGAAGACAGTGCTGTCACAATGCAGGGATTGTAACCAATGTCACAAAACAATTTGTAAATTTTTCAATGAGAAACTAATTTGCTCTGTAAACTTTCACCTAAATTACAATAAAAAAAAAGATGTAAGTGATATAATCTGGATAACTTTGTGACTGATTAGATGTTAGGAAGGAGGCCAAGAAAGAAGAGTACTTGACTCTTAGTTTCTAGATTTAGCAACTAATCACTCTCATTCTTTATCTGTTTATTTTACTAAATCATAAGCTTCATGAGGGCAGGAAATAGATCTTCTCATCTCTTGCTATATTTGCAGAATTTTGCACCATCCTTGGAACATATGGGTAATCAACAAATATTTACTGAATTAATAAATGATAGAGAATGCAGGATGATGAGATGGTTTAAAGAGAAGATGAACTCTGTGTTGGGCAGGTTAGGTTGAAAGTTCTTATGAAACATGCAAGTGAAGAGCAACAGGTAATTAAATGTACGTGTGTGTTTGTGTGTGTGTGTGTGTGTGTTTGTGTGTGTGTGTGTGTAAACAGAAGACAGGACCTGGTGGGGAATCATTGAGATTCCCTGTGTAATAAGCAGGTACCTTTTATACAAGTAGATCTCTTTTTTACTGATGACCATATCCTGGCCAGCCAATTGATTTTTTTTTTTTTTTTTTTCTTCTCACTTGATTCATTTCTGAGCAGAAACACTCCTTTAGTACTTGGGCTAAATGAGATTTTTCCACTATACTGTATTAGGTTCCTGCTCTATGAAAAACTATACAATCTAGGGAATAGGTCTGGGTTTCAGAGGTTTGGACATGAATTTCAATTTAGCTCAGGGAAACTCTAGGTTTGTTCTTAAGGGAAAAAAAAAAAATTCCTGAAGTAAGTGAGGAAGAACATGTTGAATTAGGATATTGATCAAGACTGATAGGTAGATGGTAAATGTTAATTTGTGTTGTACCAAGGGAAAGCTGGACATAGAGGTATTTGAGGCTGCAGTAATTTGACAAATGGTATCAGGACACATAGAGAAATCCTGAATTTAGAACAATCAGGTTACAGAATCAGATATGAGCTAAGTTCAAAGTCATCATCTAAGAAGTTTCAACAGTGGTAACTCCAGTGTACCAGCAGTGACTGTTCAATAGATAAGAAGGTTGTAATTGATACCTGCCATGGATATGGGAGAGGGATTGATAACACTTGGGCCAGGTATTTGCCATAACTGATCTAGACAAAACTGTATGAATACGGATGAGAATAAAATCACTGAAGCTCAGGAAGGACCTTAAAATTTATCTGATACTGGGATTCACTCACCACATCCATGCCAGGTGGACAGCCATTGGGGTCCTCTGACAATGCAGGTAGCACTCTTAGAATACTGATTTCATCTTTGAACAGCTCTAACCATGAGAAGGTTTTTATTTAATTTAAACTAAAAGCAGACTTATTTACCTCTGTGTGTCATTCTATATTTTTCAGGATAATATATAGCAAACTTAATCTTGTAGATGAAATAATATTCACAAGAACATGTCCAGAGGTCACTGAGTTATTGTATTTTTCCCTCTATAAAAATATAATTATTTAAGTAAAGTAATGCTATGTTAGATAAGTAATGTGTTGTCTTTGAGTTTTCTCCCCTGCTTCCTAGTAGGCTGATGTCAGTCGTATCTGGAGGAAATATTTTTCTCTTTTCAGCAATTTCTAGTTAAAGCAACCCCTGGGGCTCCGTTGGTTGTTCGTTTAAATACTTTTCACCAATTCGCACGTATTTATTAAGACTGAGTGTGCTTGATTTTGGGATTAGTTTGTAAAGAAATACATCTTATTGTCTGACTTCATGAACTTTTCCTGTACTAAGCAATGGAGATACCTGCTCCTCCCTTGCTGATGTTCTTGTAATCAGTAGCCCATCTTTACAGATAGAAGGTTCCCAAATTATAGGGCCTAAGAGAATTTTCCTCAGAAAAGACTCTGAAGAGCTGTCTTATCCCAATTACAGTCAATCTTAGTCCATATGTATATCCTGGCTCTCTCATCCTGATCATTTTCCTCCGATACCCAAAAGGAATACATAAAGTTCTTGGTGCCTCAGTGACAAGAGCTCCTGATAAGGTGAAAACATGGGCATTTTCATATTGAAAGGGAGATGCATTTTATATCGTGTGTCCCCACTCTCTCCTTACCATGCCTGATTGGCCCAGGGGTGGCTATCTGACCCAAAGAAAGACAACTAATAGGCTGCACAATAGTCTGTGATATACACTGGTCCAACAGAAAAATTTTACATTGGCCAAATTGATTCCTTTGGGAATTTGAATTGCAAATATGGGGAGACAGTTGTTCAGTTGATTCTGGTAGTAAATAAAAAAGTGACACATACTGGAAAGCAGAGATAGAAGAGTTGAGCTGTGTTAGTGGAAGAGAGTCACAAAGTAAGGATGAATTAATGTCTGCTTTGAAAGAAGAATTGCTGAAGGGCCTGTTGAGTTACCAGAGGTGTCATCTGACTACTGGAGTCAATATTCTGTTTTAAAGGTGGTCTAGACTTTAAGAGGCTCAGCTACATGACTGATATTCCTATTGTCTATATTCTTATTTGTATACATACACACAGCATGCATCCACATTCACATCCACTTTTGAAACAAGGAAGTCTGTTTCCCATTTGGCCACAAAATTTGTTTAAGAAATGCTGATGCTTAGTTTGTCTGAGGCTCTTTACTCCATGCATGATAGGGAGTAACTCATCCCGCAATATATTATGCAATTCCAGTAATAGAAGATTCACATATGCAGCACTATGCCCTAAAGAGTGACAATGACAAATGACAACTTCCAAGGAGAGCAATAAAAACTGTGATCCATCTCATATAAGGAACTTCTGAAGTCTCTTGACATGATAAGCTTAAGAAAACAAAAAGCTTAGCAGTCATGGCAGCTAACTCCAAATATATGCAGAGCAAACATAAAAATGGGCCTTAGACTTGTCCTGTGTTTGCAAAAAGAGTATAAACAAGATTAATACATGGGAGGCACATGGAGATGGATTTTGATATTGTGACATTTCAAATCATTCCAACATTATGACCTATCTCCAATGCCCCTAACCCTGAAAAAAGAATGAACTTAGATGCTTGAGTTAGTAAGTTCTCTATCTCTCGAGAGTTCTAAAGAGGCTCGATGTCTACTTCTCTCTCACATTGGAGAGGTTGTTTCTGCATAAATGAAAGCTTGAAAGAGATATGTGACAAAGTTGCCTCTAATCCCAAGCCCTATCAAATGGCTTCTAGTTTTTAAAACTAAGCAATGATCTCAGGAAGAAATTTTTCATTTTAAAGCTCAGATAAAGCAAAAATCAGTGTTTCTACCTAAAAAAAATCAGTATTTCTAGACATCGGCAGTAATTGATAATCAAGAAAACCAAGCACCTCCTAAAGAAAATCACTGACTGACAGAAGAGCATTTGTCCCTAAGGCTATAATTTGCACAACTGTTTTAAATTTTAACAGATCTCCAAAGATTAAGAGGTCTACATCAAGTTCAAGAAAGTACGAGAAAAAGCATATTTTTTAAAGAATAAATTAAAAGCTCATATGACATATTTCAACACACCAACACAACATAGTAAGAGGCAGGAATAAAAGCACTTCTCTTGCTACTGGGATAGAGGCTTATCACTTTCACCAGAGATGGAAAGGTATTAGGTTTGGTCTATAAACTTTAGATCTTCTTTTTATTTCAAAATTATAGAACCAACAGCATTTCAGTTGATTAAAAATCATCTAGAATGTTCCAAAGTGCTTTACTAAATGCAGTTTTGTGAACAAGAAAACATTACGTTAGAAAGGATAACTTCAGCTGAAGGAGTTGTGAGCTGATCCTCATGTAATAATTCAGTTGATGAAGAAAAATATTAACCACCATTTATTAATGAAAATAGCTATTGAAAATATAGAATAACATAAAAAAGAACTCAAATTTTTTCCTTTGGATAGACAGTAACAAGGAATAGAAAAAGAGGTAACCAGGACTCAAGTCATGAAAATCCTTACTGGTCACTCAAAAATATTTGGAATTTATCCTACAGGTTTCCATCCCCTAGTCATCTCTCGGTGAACACAAGTTGCAATTCCCAGAGCAAGATAGATATTTTGACTTTGCCTTTTGCTATGTCACATGGTTCCATTGAAGTGTCTAGGCAGTGGAGAAAATGCCAACACTTTAACACTGTAAGTAAATCCTCAAGGTTCTTTAGCTTTCCTCTTCCTCCTGGCACCTATCCTCTTTCTTCCTCATTCTCCCTACTTTTTCTTAGAGAAAGTGTCATTTAAAATGTTGTGGTGGTAGTCTGTAGGGCTATGCATACACATGGGTTCTCCTTCCTGGCACAGGATGGGATTATACGCTTGAAATTAAGTGTGGCCATGTGACTTGCACTGAACGATAAACTTGAACACAAGTGATATATGTGTCGCTTTTAGGCCAGAGTATTTGTTTGTTAATTCTAGACCCTCTAGAACCTTCTTTTCCTATGCCACAGCCACATCAAGGCTCTCATTCAGAATGAGTAGTAGAATGAAGTGGAAAGAGCACAGAGGAGAACACTTAGCTGAGCTATGTTGCACATGCAGCATAAATGAGGGGATAAAATTGTTTTACCCAACTGAGAGTTTGGGAGGTTTTTGGGTATGGAAACATAACCTAAAATTCTTTATTAATACTGTCGTGTATATTAAAACTCTTTTCCTTAAGGAGCATTGTCAAGTATAAAGAACACAAGGAAGGCTAGTGAGGAGACGAGATCGGAGATTAGATAACTGGAGAGAAAGTTTTTGACTCACAGCTTTGTTGGTCTCCGGGTGAGAGGAGAGTGGAGAGAAGAACAATTAAGTTTGAACCAGAAAGAAATGTCAATCCTTAGAAGGGACCTTCAGCAAGCCAGTGGCACTGAAAAAATACTTACTTTCTTTGGTGAGTGACATGGTATGAAAATGTTTCTGGACACTAAAGCTAGGAGAAACTGTGAGACAAGGTTTCAGCATCTATTACAACAGGAAACTTGCCAAGTAGTTGTTGGTGGAAAAGTCTTTTTATAATAGAAATCCAGACTGTGCCACGTAAATTCAGTGGTTAAGAAACAAGTTTTTTAAGTGTTCAACACTCTTCCTTACCATGAATTTTCAACAGCTGACTTAACAGAGGAAGAAAATATTGTATTAAAATTAGTTAGGACTACTTTTTGTGTAAAGCAGCTGATTTAACCAAAGAGGAAGAAAGTACGTTTGGTTAAAGTTGTTCCTGACTCCCAGGGCCATGCGTTATGAATGGATAACTGTTCCCACAGAGATCAGGGAAATACAGAGAATTTAACAAGCAATTTGGATAGAGCATTGAACCTCCTCAAGTACTGGCAGGTTAATTTCAATAATTAACCAGTCCTTTTTTTTAAATGACTTAAAAAGGCAGAAGCAGTTTAATGTAGTGGAAATAGCACTGGAGAGGGATTCAGAAAGTTTATGTGTTTGTCCTAGGTCTGCCACAGATTAGCAATGTGACCTTGGGTGTGTCACTAAACCTCACAGATACTCAGTTTCCTCAATTATAAATGAGTGTTTTGGATCCAGTCGATCTCTGAAATTCTTACAACTTCTGAGTACTGTGATTCTCTGACCCTCTGATTTGAGGTTTATTCCCTAGTCTGACATTAGCTAACTTGAGGAAGTTGTTCAGTATTTCAGGGCTTCATTTGCCTTCTGAGGATAATAGTTTATGTGCCCGAAGTAAAGGGCTGGAACACATTATCTCTCAAAGTTTCTTCCAGCCTTAACTTATTTTTCTATGAAATAAATATTTCAGGAGCTCATTATTATGTCTGTCAATGTGCCTACCAGTAAGGTTGATAGAAGCCATACGATTCTAGGGAAAGAAAAAAGGAGGGGGAGACGGAAAAGAAGAGGAAGACAAGGATACGTTTAGAAAAAAATAAAATGCTGGAGCTATAGAAGTAGCAAGCATGGGCAAGAAGAAGAAATGGTCAATCAAAATAATGACCTTAGCTCTGTCTGTCATTTAGGATGCTTGCAGTTACAAAGCATGACAAAACAATAGCAAAACAACAGACAACCCAAATCAAACTGGCTAAATGTAAAGAGAATTTATTGGCTTGTAAATATCACAAGTCCAGAAATATGGCAGCTTCAGGCATAGTTTGAACCAGGGGTTCTTAATGTCAGTTGGACTTCAACTTCTTTTCTCTATAATTCTCTTGACTCTGCCTTCCTCTGGGTTGAATTTATTCTCATGCTGTCTTCTCTCATGAGGGCAAAAGCTACTGCAGTTACAGGCATAATGTACACACATTATGCTATCCACAGAAAGAGAGAGTACTTTCCTCCCTGCGTTTTAAGGAAAGATATTGGGATTCACTCTGGTTTGACCAGTTTAGGTCACATTCCCATTCCTGAACCAGTCTCTATGGTCTGCAGAGTTAAAGGCATGGGTTGTTCCCCTTAGGCTCCATCCCTGCAGTAAAAATAAAATCAATTTTCTCAGAACTCCGTGGATTTTCACATGGAAGTGAAAGATGTTTGGAAGGGAAAAGAGGATATAAAAACTGAAGCAAACCAAAAAGTCTCTCCGGCTGTCCACAGGATTTAGAATCAAAGAGCTCTGAGAACGATTTCCACTTCTGTCACTACATGAACTGCAAAGACCTTGTGGGTAGGACTATTATTCCCAGTATACAGATGAGGAAACTGAGATGCAACAAGGTCATATGACTTTGTCAAGTTTTTAGAGCTTGTTCTTAACCAGTAGGATTTATTTTCTCTGTTACATGGGCCATTCATGAGGGACTATGCCAGCCTAAGGGGCTTAAATTTTATTCTGAAAACAGTGGAGGGCCTTTGGAAGTATTAGAAAAAAGAGAGAACATCAAAATTTCATGAAAGTAAATAAACCTTTGATCTTTACTACATTCCTGATTTGTTAAAAAAGAAAAAAAGCTTACTCTCCTTCTCATAGAAGGTATGTAAGTAACAATAAATGAACTCAGCAATTGATATTTGACAATAATATGGAAGTAATAACATTTCATAAAGCACAGAAAACTTAGCAAGTCCCAGTCAAGAATACAAGTGTCCCCATATGATCATGAATTTCTCAAGTGACATATATTGGGAGACAATCATGTCTTTTACATCTAAATGTAACCTGTGTTAGCAATACTATAGTGTAGGGGACTACAGGTGTCAGGGGTGACTGGACACATTTTGTTTTCTTTACTCCTTAGTCTACAGATTTCTCCTCTCTCACCCCTCCCTGTGGCACCTAGTGGCAAAAACTCTGAAGGATAGGTGGTTAACTTGTTTATTTAAACTTACTTACCCTCAAATCCACAAATGTTTTTGGTGTGGAAAAAACATGGACTTGGGAGATAGACGTCACTTTAAATCCCAGTTCTACTACTTTCTAGCTGTGTGAGCGCATGGGCCTGTGTAATAAGTTCTAGGGGGTGACCCTAACCTTTTACCTTTTCATCCCACCATCCCTTATTTTAAACAAACTTTCATCAAATGAGATCCATCAAACCATATGATCTTGAATTGAAAGAAAAATGGAGATGCTTTTTTCCTGGCCAAGGCCAGTGACGGAGGGAAGGGCTCATAGCTTCTGTCAGCAATGTAAGGAGAAGCACTTCCCTTTTGAAGAAATGGGTTGCTTCTTTGGGGTGATGGTGTGGCTTGATATATCTAGTCTAAGCTCCTGCATGGAGGTAATGATTTATAAGGGCCACTAGCATTAACAGTGGCAATTTCCTCTAGTGCTGCATATTGCGCCCTGCCAAGTGACTCTGGCCAAGGTCTCGTTAAAGACAGGCAAACTAATTTAGAGAAAGTAGGCAGCTCTCCCTCAACTCAAGCTTATTTCAGAACCTTAGGCCGAAGTATAACACAAAGGTTCTGAATGAGTCTAGCTGGAGGATGGGTGATTTAGATTTCTCTGATCATCTAGAACATCTCCAAGAATGAGTATGGAGGCCAACATTCTAAGGTATTGGTAAGGCAACCTCCCTGCTACAGCAATAGTCATTCCAAATTCACAATCATTATTTCAAGTGCTTGGCACATAGTAGCTGCTTGAGAAGTACATATCAATGAGCAAATAAATGAGTGAATGAGTATCCTTGGTTGCCTATTTTGCCTAATTCAGAAACTCTGGAGTGAGAAAGTGTTGGAAATGAATACTACTTTAAAAAAATTACTTGCCTCCTATAAGATATCTCATTTGGTCATTTCATCTTCCACGTTAAGGGGGTTACCAAGTCCCACCACTTTTTTTCCTTAAATATTTCTCATTTTCTCCTCAACACTAGACCTCACCATCTCTTACCTAACCTTCCTGACTTGTCTGTTTTCCTTTAACCAGGTCTTTCTCCCTCTATATCTACCCTCCCCGGGGCTTCCAGAATGAACTGATCAAGCCACTTCTCTGCTTCAAACCTTTTGGTGGCTCCTAAGAACTCAAATAAGACCCTGGTGGTCTGTTAAAATACAAAGAGACCTAACTTTCACAAAATGTTGCTTTTTCTAGGCCTTGACAGGTTAGGGCCACCACACCTGATTAGCTGACTCCTGCTCACTTACATAAGGGAGCATCCTCTACCCCACCCCACATGCACACACATTCCTTTTTCTCACCATTGTGCTAAGTATGGCCAGGATATCTCTCTCAACTAAGATTACAGTCCCATCAACTATAAGGAAAACTCAAATGTTATTTCCAATTTCCCCTGAATAGTCTGCAGGAGAAACAGAGTTGAGGTGGCTGATTTTATGTTTTGCTTGCAGCAAAATGCTTTGCTTTGAGTTTCAAGCACTGAGGCCCCAGCAAGCTCCCAAATGCATTTTCCCAGGCACATTTTCCCCTGAATTTTTCTAACCTCTTGCTATCATGGGGGAAATTTAATCCATATGTTTCTGGTTCATTTACACTTAACTCATCAAAATGTTGTGCTGTAAAAGCGTTTTGATGTCAAAGAAGCCTTGTGGGTCTCGTTTATACAAGTCTTTTATTTGAACCAGGAAGTTAAGGTTTGCCAGAAAAAGCAGAAATCAGCCCTTTAAAGGCTCCTTCGTTTTCCAAAGTGAAACTTTAGAACTTCTTACAATGTGAGAACTTCTAAACTCAGAACTCTAGAGTTTTATTGCTTAGACATTAGTGCCTCCTCTAATCCTTTCTCCTTTCTCTCCTTACCCCCTACCAGACAGTATGCCGCCATGCTTAAAGAAATACTTGAGAAACAAAGAGTTAATTGGGGAAATGGGGATAAAGGCAGGGGAGGAAAAAATAGTGACACAGAATTTCAGAATCCTGAAACTTAAATCAAGTAATTGACTATGGAAGTCGCCATGACATCCAAGATAAACACATCTCTTTCCAACTTATTGAGCTAATATATGAGAATGCACAATCGTATGGTTTACTCTTTGGACATCAATGAAGTCCATTGCGTTTGGGATGTCTTGGTTGGTCATCTTAGATCAGAGCTGTCAAATTGAACTTTCAGCAAGGATGTAAATTTTCTACATATGTGTTGTGCAACACGGTAGTCACTAGTCACATTTAGTTATAGAGCACTTGAAATGTGACTACTGTGACTGAGAAACAGAATTTTTAAATTTTGTTCAGTTTTAACTAAATTAAATTTAATTTTGCTACTGGCTACCATATTAGACAGTACAGCTCTAGACTTTACCACGATGCAACAGTCATAGCTTTCCCTGTTTTTTAAATAATAGTTGAAAATCTGGAAATCATGAACTCATAAAATGCACAGGGCCTTTACGATGTAGCATGAATAAATCAACCACTAATGATAAAGATGAAGAAACTGAAGATTTTTACCAACTTCTGCAGTCTGAAATTGATCAAACATGCAGTCAACATCATTGATAATTACTGGTAATTGGAATGCAAAAGTTGGAAAAAAAGGAGGAAAAGTAGTTGAAAAATATGGCCTTAATGACAGAAATGACTCCGGAGATCATATGTTAGAGTTTTGCAAGACTGACTTATTCATAGCAAGTATCTTTTTCCAACAACATAAACAGTGACTATGCACATGGACCTCACCTGATGGAATACACAGGAATCAAATTGACTGCATCTGTGGAAAGAGATGATGGAGAAGCTCGATATCATCAATCAGAATCAGGCCAGGGGCTGACTGCGGAACAGACCATCAATTGCTCATATGCAAGTTCAAGTTAAACCGAAGAAAATTAAAACAAGTCCACGAGACCAAATTATGACCTTGAGTATATCCCACCTGAATGTAGAGACCATCTAAAGAATAAATTTGACACACTGAACACTGTTGACCAAAGACCAGATGAGCTGTGGGATGATATCAAAGACATCATACATGAAGAAAGCAAAAGGTCATTAAAAAGACAGGAAAGAAAGAAACGACAAAAATAGATGAAACTTGCTTTTGAACGTAGGGTAGCTAAAGTGAAAAGAAGAAATGATAAAGTAAAAAGGTAAACAGAAGATTTCAAATGGCGGCTTGAAAAGACGAAGTAAAGTACTATAATGAAATATGCAATAATCTGGAGTTAGAAAACCAAAAGGGAAGAACACAGTCAGCATTTCTCAAGCTGAAACAACTGAAGAAAAAATTCAAGCCTCGAGCTACTAAATAGTGAAGAATTCTATGGACAAAATATTGAACGAAGCAGGAAGCAACAAAAGAAGATGGAAACAATACACAGAGTCACTGTGCCAAAAAGAATTGGTTGACACTCAGCCATTTCAAGAGGTAGCATATCATCAAGAACTGATGGCAATGAAGGAAGAAATCCAAGCTACACTGAAGGAATTGGCAAAAATAAAGCTCTAGGAATTCACAGAATACCAACTGAGATACTTCAACAAACAAATGCAATGCTGGAAGAGTTCACTCATCTATGCCAAGAAATTTGAAAGCATCCAAATTTGTGCCCGTTCCAAAGAAAGGTAATCCAATGGAATGTGGAAATTATCAAACAATATCATTAATATAGCACTCAAGTAAAATTTTGCTGAAGATAATTGAAAACAGTTGCAGTAGTACATTGACAGGGAATTACCAGAAATTCAAGCCAGATTTAGAAGAGGACATGGAATGAGGGATATCACTGCTGATGTCAAATGGATCTTGGCTGAAAGCAGAAAATACCAAAAAGATGTTTACCTGTGTTTTATTGACTATGCAAAGGCATTCAACTGTATGGATCATAACAAATTAAGATTCACATTGAGAAGAATGGGAATTTCGAACACTTAATTGTGTTCATTGCCAAGAGGCAATTATTCGAATGGAACCATTCGGGATATTGCATGGTTTAAAATCAAGCAAGGTGTGCATCAGGGTTGTATCCTTTCTCCACACTTATGCAATCTGTATGCTGAGCAAATAATCGGAGAAGCTGGACTATGTTAAGAAGATCACAACACAGCATCAGGACTTTCGGTATTTTCAATTACGTCATATGTATGCAAAAGCTGCAAGATGAATAAGGAAGACCAAAGAAGAACTGATGTCTTTGAATTATGGTGTTAGCAAAGAATATTGAATATACCATTGGTTGCCAGAAGAATGAATATATCTGTCTTGGAAAAAGTACAGCCAGAATGCTCTTTAGAAGTGAGGATGGTGAGACTTCATCTTTTGTACTTTGGACATGTTGTCAGGAGGAGCCAGTTCCTGGAGAAGGACGTCATGCTTGGTAAAGTAAAAGGTCAGCGAAAAAAGAGGAAGACCTTCAAGGAGATGGACTGACACAGTGGCTACAACAATGAGCTCAAACATAGCAATGATTGTGAAGATGACACAGGACCAAGCAGTGTTTTGTTCTGTTGTACATAGGGTCAGTATGAGTCAGAACTGCTTGACAGCACCTAAGAACAACAACAACAATGATCTGTATTATGAAGTTTCAATGTCCACAAGAACTAAAATCTAGAAGGGAGAACAATAGTGTGTCAGTATTTGACTCGTCTACTTCAGATAAGAAAACTTTTCTCAGGGGTCTTCAAGCAGCAGAGAATTAGGCATATTCCTGTCACAAATGGCTAGTGTGAGAACCAAAAAGTTGACATCTTTATTTTCAACTTTAAACATCCTTCACAACACTCAATCATTAAAAGTCAAGAAGTACTGGGGTGATCCAATCCCCCACAGAGATCCTCTCGCATTCTCTTAAAATAATTAGCCTGCACTTTTTTCTCTATAATTCTGGCCAAGTCGTAGAAAAGATGCTGACTTTTTTCTTTTCTTGGCCAGTAAGTATTTGGAAAAATCTCAAAGTTGTTCCTTAGGAAAAGCAAAGATTGTTTAAACAGCACCTTGAGATGTTGAAGAAAATTTACAATTACACCTGAGTCATTGGGGCTCTTGAGTCACCTACCCTTATCTCCCAGTTAATTAATTAATTAAACAACCATTTCCTGAGCTCCTGTCTTATGCAAGGCATATGATGAAAACAGCTTTTGTTGAATATCTGTAAATTTCATTCATTCATCTATTAATTTGACAGTCATTTTTTGAGTCTTTGAGCCTCAAAAAATTCTGCTATGTTAAGCTGAAGAAGAGATCACCTGTGTACTTGAAGGATTTGATCATTAGTCTTACTAGATTAAAAACCCAACTACTCACTGTCAATGTTATTACTTGGTTATATCAAACAGCCTCAACCAGGCAGCCTCTTCTCACATATTCTTGGGAAATCCCTCCTGCCAATTACCACAGTTCAGTTTTCATTCATTCTCTCAGTCCTCAATGGTAATAGAATCAGATGACTGCAGTGTTTGGCTTTGCTGCCTCACCTTCCCCCTGGGTGATCACTATAAGGGATGAAACATGTTTCAAAGAGGCCGTATATTGTACTATGCATTAGCTTTTCTGAACATCTTCCAAATGGCACTTCCCCCTACCAATGTTTAGTGAACTCAGATTCTTTGAAATGACACTAGCAAATAGTGACTACATCCTGTATGTCCTTTCTTGTTGCTAAGAAATTTTGTTCCTATTTTGTCTCTCTGTGTACTAGATTTTGGACATTTCCAGGTCAAGTCTATTGTTGGGATAGGAGCTTGCATCTACTAAGTGCTAACTTAATAGGTTGCAGACACTGTTCTAAGTGTTTTACCTGTGTTTGTACTATTAATCCATTCTCGTAAAATTCCTTTAAGTATGTACATTTTGTAATTCTCACATTGCAAAAAAAAGTAACTGAGACTTAGAGAGGTTAATTGGTCCAAAGTTACACAGCATGTAATTTAAGCAGCCAAAGCATAGTCATATTGCAAGGCTAGCTGTATTCTAAACTCATGTTTTCAATCTCCACTCTGTTCTGCCACATCTCAGGTTTAGTTTGAAGTCCTCTTAGTAGGAAATTATTAAGGTGACATTTGTTAAGTTAACATAGCCAAAGAAACCATTTCCGGGAAACTCGTATTTTGCAAAAAAAAACAAACTAAAATTATAACAAAGTTTAACAATTGTTTTTCCCCAAAATCCCAACTTGCATATTTTTGGAAAACTGTAGGTGAATTGTCCTTCAGAAAACTGTTGCTTTGTTAAAATATTGAAGCAGAGACATACACCAAACTTTTATAGTAATCCTTTATTAATTAATATTAATTAACTAGTTAATTAATATTAATTGTCATAAGAGAAGGCAGGCATTCATAAAGTGGCTAGCTAAAAATCAACTAATATTTACTGAGTCCCTACTATGTGCCGTATAAGGCACTTTATCACCCTTGTCTCCGAAGAGCAGGGAGGTCAAATAATTTACCCAAGGTCACATATGGGTAAGTGGCAGCAGCAGGAATTAAACCCAGCCTTGTTTAGCATTAGAGTACATGCTCTCAACACTACCGCACCACCTTGAGAATGCATGTGGGAGCACCTCATAAGGAGGTCAAGAACTGCAGGAATATAAGAGTTGTTGAGCTGTGACCCTACATACCTCATTTCCTGAGAAATAGCCAACCCTCCACTTCAGAGTATAGTGTGGATATGCCCTCCTCATGTAAGGATTTCTCAACAGAATTCATCACCTAACTGGAGTCCAAAATCATTGCTCATAGGTGGAAAAGGAATAAAACTATGCAGCTACAGAGTGAGTGCCTGACTCAGCAAAGAATAAATACCTGCTTGACAGACCCTTAACTTCTTTACAGCAGCAGAACATGACACTAGAGAGGAAAAGAAGCTTGAAGAGAGTAGGAGAAAGATCAACCTGATTTAGCATCACCATTTGTATTCCCCGTAAAGAGCTTAAGGTCTGAGACACACATCAGAAGGTCCAAGGGTCCTCATCATCTATGGCTTGAAGTTTAATGCTTTTGCCAAGAACCGACTGGCATCAGTAACCATTGCCTACAAAACTCTGATGGAAAGTGTGTACTAAGAGGCATTCGTCCATTCAGCAGGACCATAATTTTATGAAAGGTAGTTATCTTGGCAGGTGAGCTATAATATATCTGACCTTCAATCGTGAATCAAGCAGCAGGTAGAAAAACCACTGGACAATATATCTCCTGCCACCAGGTTGCCCATAAAATACAGCACACTTCCCCAGGCGGTCATAGAAAATGGATAAAATAGTGTGCCATTTAGATCATCCCTGAGCCTCTGGGTTGAACTGAAATGAAAAGCTTTAGTAATCTACCCACCCAAAGAAGATTTGCTCCTTGGCATCCTGATATGTCTGCAGCAGTATTAATTCCACAGCTGCAGACCAATGTCTGAAACCACTCCCTGCCCTGAAAAAAAATAGAAGGCAACTTCAGTAGAAACAGCTTCCCCAAAGCCCCAGTTGAAATGGTCTAAGAGAGAGACTGATTTGTTTCTTACCATATCAAAGGCAAAGAGATGTTTTACAACTTGTAGTTCTGCATCCTTATTCATCAAAGCTACACATCTCTGTACCATAGTTCATGATATCAAAAGGCAGGCCTTGTTCCTTCATCAAGATTTTGTTGGCCATGTGCTATGTTCAGGTGCTGATGATACAACAACAAATAAGACTTACCAAATCCATCCACTTAAAGGGTCACAGGAGAAGAAATAAATGTTTACATTAGAGAGTTATGCACTTGCATACTGGGGAGCCTCAGAAAGAGTAGTGAGTTCTGGGAGTAGGGCAGGAGAAATCTTCATAGAGAAGATGGAGTTTACCCGAGTCTTATAAAATGTGCATGGGTTTACCAGACAGAAAAGAGAGATAGGAAAGTCACCCCAGCAGAGGAATCCACATGATCAAGGACAGGCACATAACATGTCAGCAAGCTGCCAGCAGTAGATATGGCTGCAGCTATCCTGTGACCTGGGGGATGTGAGATAATGCTGACAGTGGGCTTGGGGTGGATTATAGAGAGGTTCTGCGAATGAATGTAAACTCTATGATTTGCAGGGGAGCTATGAAATTATAGATTACGGGCCTCACACTAGGATATCATGATTTAGCAAATCTGGAATGAGAGCAGAGAACTTGTATTTTCAACAAACCTCCCCAACACCACAACCATCAACAGCTAACACTGATGCAGCCAGACTTTAAAGGGGTTTAACAAAAAAGAAACACTATTTGATTTTTACTTTGAAAGACAACTCTAGGAGTAGCAAGGAATATGAATTTAAAGGGGTCATAACTGAAGCCAAGGAGACCCTCTTAATAATTACTATGCTGTTGTCACTAGTTGCCATCAAGTCTGCCCCCGACTAATGGCGACCCCACGCACAGCAAAGCAAAATGCTGCCTGGTCCTGCACAATCCCCCTGATAGTTGCAGATCAAGCTGTTGTAATCCATAGGGTTTTCATGGCCGATTTGTGAAAGCAGGTCACCAGGTCTTTGTTGCTAGTCTATCTTAGTCTGGGAGCTCTGCTTCCACTGACAGATGAGTGGTAGCTGTGCATGAGGTGCATTGACCAGGAATCAATCTCAGGTCTCCCACATGAGAGGCTAAAATTCTATGACCTCAAATAATCATCATTTTTCCCATGTTAGAGATGAGAAACCAATGCTCAGAGAGGTTAAGTGACTTGTCCAAGTCTGCACAGCTGGTAACAAAAGTAGAATTTGAAACCAAAACTTTCTGATTCAAAAATCTGAACTCTTTCCATTATATTATGATGTACAGGCAGTCCCAGGTTATGAACGAGATCCTTTTCTAAGTGTGTCTTTAAGTCAACTTTGTAGGTAAGTCAGAACAGGCACGTATGATTCTTAGTTAGCCTTACTTTAGTGCAAGAAAAGCCTCGAAGCCTTTTCAATGATTTAAAGGCTGCAATGCAGCAATGAAGGTGATTCTTGTGAGTAGGGCTTGGTTCAATTGTTTCAAAGTGAGGGAAAATTTACATAACATTAAAGGGCAATTAGGAGTTGTCCTTAAGTCAGACGTTTGTAACCCAGGGACTTACTGTATGTACTTACTCTATGGCTACAGGAATGCAGTCAAAGATGGCCAAGTCTTAGTGCAAAGGGTTAGAGACAAATGCAACGCACTCTGGCCAGTTGAAGCTCCTAAGATAATAAGCACAATCACAGCACATGTGAGTGCATGCACACTCACACACATTCACACACACATTCTGGTTGTAAATAGGCTCTTTTGCCAATCAGAATTCAATTCCCCTGACCCTCGTGTTACTCTAGTGCATAATAGTTGAAACGCCTTTAACTGACATCACATTTCAGCAGATAATTAGAAAAGTGGTAAATGGCTCAATCATACTGTCCTCTACTGGTTGCACCATCATATAAAAGGTGAGTCAAGCAAAAAATGATGACGATTAGAAATTACTAATTAAGCCTTTCATGCACTAGGCTCTTGGTTCATGTGAGCTCATGTAACTCTCGTGACAACCATATGCAGTGTGTTGTATTAGCCTTATTTTTTAATTTAAGAAAGCGAAGCCCAGAAAAGTTTAGTAACTTGCCAAAGAGCACATAGATACAGTTGGAAGCAAACCTAAGTCTTTCTGACTCTAAAGCCTGTTCTCTTTTTCTTTCCGTTTTCTTACATTCATTCCATTTGCCAACAGTCTTAGTTGTGGGTCATTATCTACCTAACCTGGTGTCCCTCCCTCTATGGAGTGTGTCATGGTTGTAGTGGGACCTGTAGAATGCAGCTCCATCTGTCTCCTTCCCTATATCAGGCTTTCAAAACCTCTGGTGGAAAGAGTAAATAAATCTGTTTTAAGTTGGATTCCCCAGATAGCAGACTCTGGGGCAGAGAGTAGGTACAGGGAGCTTATTAGGGAGGGCTTGGGATCAACACCTTTACAGAAAAGGAAGAAAGCCAGATTGGGCAAAGGGAGAAGCTAAGTTTGATGCAGTTACAGACAGGCCATAGCCAAACCCATGGGAACTCTGAAGTTGGGATGGCCCTTCAGAGTTGTTCTGACCTGGGCTCGGGAGGCCTTTACTTACTCCTCCCTATCAACTAGTCATTGAATGCAGGCTGGAAATGGGAAATAAACTAGAGCATGGCAGCTCTCTTCAGCCCGTAGAGAAGGTGGACAGCATGTGAAGGAAGTTCCCTGTTTCCTAAAGGGGGATTTGGTAGGCTCAGCATGCTGTCTACAGCAAGGTAGTAAGTGTCTTCTTGTGCGTTGTTCTCTTCTCTCTTTATCAAGACTTTCAGTTCTTGAGGGCTGAGAAAAGTCAGTCGGTAGTGGCACACTGGCCAGGTCCTAATGGGTGATATGGGCCGAGGAGCTGAAGGAAAGGGAGAGGCCAAGCTGGCAAAGCCACTTTTCTGTTTCATGTGTGAAAACAAATATGAGAAATGTAATGTTTTTAGTCTCATCACATGTGGTTTACTCACCTGATTTATCCATTTACTTATTCATTTAATGGATTACAAATTTCCTTGGGCACTTACCCTCACTCACAATATAAAGAGCAATAAAAGAGCAAGCTGGTGATTTTTTAAGTCTAATGATGCTATCTATATGGTGGGAACAAGCAGGAGTAAGCGGTGTGTCACTATTGGGGCATCACAGGAGCACCTACCAGATTTCACAGGCATTTGCATTATTGAGAGGTTCTGTGGATTTATAGATGGGGAATCTTTGAAGGGAACTGAGACCCAAAGTGAATCCTTGTCACCTCTCTCATAGAGAGAGGCTATATTACTACCACAGCTATGGGGGTAGGTCCCGCTATGTGGCAAGCATGGGGCTGGGCACTGAGCAATCTAGTAGTGACCATGACAGAGAGGGTCACTGCCCTCAAGAACACAACATATGGGAGGAAAGAAATGAAAATACTGAGGATGAAATGAAGCTGCATCCCAGCTGGAAAAACTGCTATAATTAGGAAGACAACAATCATCATAGCATTGATACTGAAGAGTCTTTGCAATAATGGAAGGCTGCTCCACGGAGGAAGTTGGATAAACAAGCAAGGTCCAAAAAAGTTTTGGTTATTGATAGTTTCCGAGCTCTCCTGTTTCAGGTGATAGTGAGTGACAGACCATTTATACTCAGACTTTCTTCGTAGCTTTTGCGTTTCTCACACATTGTGACACTTTTCTGTTAATTCTACTTTATTTTTCTATTAATACTAAGAGTGATAGTAAGGGCAGTAGCACATACTATACCACCTGTGATAATATATCTATCCCTAGGAACATGTTAAGAAGGAGAGATATAGCAAAGAGCTGAGATCACACAGAGAGCAGATACATATTTTCTAAGAAAAGGCAGAGTTTATCAAGCACTTCACCAGCTCAAGCTCTTTTACAAAAAACCAGGGAAAATTCATTTCACATTACCAGTTAACCTATTGCCATCGAGTTGATTCCTACTCATAGCAACCCTATAGCACAGAGTAGAACTGCCCCAAAGGGTTTTCAAGGCTATAAATCTTTATGGAAGAAGAGTGTCACATCTTCCTCCTGTTGGGCAGCTGGTGGGTTTGAACCACTGACCTTTCAGTTAGTAAGCAAGTGCTTCACCACTGCACTGCCACAACTCTTTCAGTTCACACTTGTTGTTGTTAGGTGGCCTCTAGTCTGTTCTGACTCATAGCAACCCTATGTAGAACAGAACGAAACACTGCCTGGTCCTATGCCATCCTCACAATCATTGCTATGTTTGAGCCCATTGTTGCAGCCGCTGTGTCAATCCATCTCCTTGAAGGTCTTCCTATTTTTTGCTGACCCTGTATTTTACCAAGCATGATGTCCTTCTCAAAGGACTGGTCTCTCCTGATAACATGTCCAAAGTACATAAAAAGAAATTTCTAAGTAGCATTCTGGCTGTACTTCTTCCAACACAGATTTGTTCTTTCTTCTGGCAGTCCATGGTATATTCACCATTTTTTGCCAACATCATAATTCAAATGTATCAATTCTTCTTTGGTCTTTCTTATTCATTGTCCAGCTTTTGCATGCATATGACATAACTGAAAATACCATCGCTTGGGTCAGGCACACCTTAGTCATTAAAGTGACTTCTTTGCTTTTGAACACTTTAAACGGATCTTTTGCAGCAGATTTGCCTGATGCAGTACCTTGTTTGATTTCTTGATTCCTGCTTTCCATGGGTGTTGATTGTGGATCCAAGTAAAATGAAATCCTTGACAACTTCAATGTTTTCTCTGTTTGTTATGATGTTGTTTGTTGGTCCAGTTGTGAGGATTTTTGTTTTCTTTATGTTGAGTTATAATCTATACTGAAGGCTATAATCTTTGATCTTCATCAGTAAATGCTTTAAGTAAAAGATCTGAACAGAAGATTTTGAAGGGCAGCTCATGAGGACAAAATAAAGTATTGCAATGAAACGTACAAAGACTTGGAGTTAGAAAACCAACAGGGAAGAACGTGCTCAGAATTTCTCAAGCTGAACAAACTGAAGAAAAAATTCAAGCCTCAAGTTGCAATTTTGAAGGATTCTATGGACAAAATATTAAACAACACAGGAAGCATCATGGAAGAAATAGAGTCTCTGTACGCAAAAGAACTGGTGGATGTCAACCATTTCAGGAGGTAGCATATGATCAAGAACTGATAGAACTGAAGAAGTCCAAGCTGCACTGAAGGCATTGGCAAAAAACAAGGCTCCAGAAATTGACAGAATACCAATTGAGATATTTCAACAAATGGATGCATTGCTGGAAGCGCTCATTCATCTATGCCATGAAATTTGCAAGACAGCTACCTGGCCAACTGACTGGAAGAGATCCTTATTTGTGCCCATTTCGAAGAAAGATGATTCAACAGAATGCAGAAATTATCAAACAATATCATTAGTATCACATGCAAGTAAATTTTTGCTGAAGATAATTCAAAAACGGTTGCAGCAATTCACACTAAACCCAAATCCCATTGCTATCTAGTCGATTCTGACTCATAGCAACCCTATAGGACCCAGTAGAACTGCCCCATAGGGTTTCCGAAGAGCAGCTGATGGATTCGACCTGCGGCCTTTAGGTTAGCAACTGCGCTTTTAACCACTGTGCCCCCAGGGCTCCTAGGGCTTTTGAAATCCCCAGAATCATCATATCATTTTTTATAGAATTCTAATTTAGCTGATTTACAGATATTGATTGAGAGGATTTTTTTTTTTCTTTTAATTCTGGGCATTTGTTTCAGCGATACACTGAATTTTTACTCCTCTGTACGACTAAACAATACATATAAACAACATAAAGCATGTACCAACAAAACAAATGAAAAACTTTCATTTAGGAAGCTCAGTACAGAGTCATAGTGTAGGCAGAGGCAGCAGAATTTTTTGAACCTTCAGACTGTGGAAATTAAACCATCATTCGTGACCTGTTCCCTGATGGAAGAAAAATGTGTGTGTGTACAGGCATGCATGTGCATGCACTTGTGTGTAATTACATGTAAGTCTACATGTATGTGTACGTATGTGTGTGCAATTGTGCATGTGTGTGTACACATCCGTATGCTGGAGGCAAACAAGTTAGAGAGTCCTCTCATATATGGAAGAGAAGGAGCCAGATCACATGGGAGAACTTATCAGTAATGTGATCAAGATATTCTTGGATAGGGAATTAAATCAGATTTCTTAGTGTAATACTCATACGCTATCTTTCATTGATTTATTGTCTACATGCACTGTAAATAAATGAATGAAAACTCTCTTTAAAACCTGATGAGATAGTTATGAATTTCCCCATTTTACAGATAAGGAAAATGAGTCTCAGAAAGGTCAGACAAGATTTGAACTTCAGTTTCACTGGCTCCAAAGCTTCATTCTTTCTACAAAATTCCATGGGTGCAAGCGGTCTCAGTTTCCTTAACATGTACGTGACTTGTGGTGCCCTAAAATTCCTCTGGCAATGGGCTTTCACAGTTTTAAGATGTAGCAGAAAAAACTATTTTTTAAAACTATGTGTATTATATCTCATAAGCAACTGCTGAAGACTTCAAGGTGGACACAATCATCAAACATGCTTTGAAAAGTCAGCAGATTTTCATGAAGGCTGTTATAATAAACAAAGGAGCCTTGGTGGTGCAGTAGTTAAAGCACTTGGCTGCTAACTGAAAGGTCAGCGGTTCGAATCCACCAGCCTCTCCACGGGAGACAGATGTGGCAGTCTGCTTCTGTAAAAATTTACAGCCTTAGAAACCCTATGGGGCAGTTCTACTCTGTCCTATAGGGTCACTATGAGTTAAAATTGACTTGACAGCAATGGGCTTTGGCTTTGGTTATAATAAATATATGATCTACTGCTTGCCTTGAGCATGATCTTCCAGTTACCTAATATGGGATTTCTATCTATTGTTTAAAATATATCTTCACGAGACCTACCCTCCCAGCTAAGGTGCTCAATAAATACTTGTTGAATGAAGGTAGAAAAACAATTCAAGGATCATGGGATAGCCTCATGAATTTTACAGTTTTAGTTCATTGATCTTTCTGAAAAATACTCCCATAAAGGCAACATCAACGGCATTGGATTTAGATGAATGTGATTTGACATTCCGTGAAGAAACAAACCAATAAGCCCACAATAGTATAATTCGTGTTTTTTCAATTAGATCTCAAGGATAGAGTCTTAGTTCATGTTGTATTACTTTGGAAAATGCTAGATGCTATAATCGATAAATCCTAAATTTCAATGACTTAACACAATAAAAGTTTATTTTTTACTCGCTTAAGAGGTCAGTGTAGTTCCCTCCATGTTGTAATTCAGGAACCCATCCGCTACAGTTTTCTAGCTCTGCTATCTCATGTATTTTCGGGGTCTTCTGCTTCCATCCAGGAAGGGGGAAAGAAAAAGAATAGAAGATACAACTGCTTCTGAAAAAACCTGGTCCCAGAGTGACACACATCCCTTCCACTCGAGACATTCCACTAGAGACATGTAGTTTGCAGCCACTTAACACAGGAAAGTGGTGGGACAGGTGGTGGGACAGGTGGTGGGGCAGCTACCTCCCAAAAACAACTCCACATTGCGGAAGGGGAAATTTTGTTTTCTGGTAGAGTCTGCCATTCATACATTCTCTACCTATTCCTAGACTCCTAAGGGCAATGTAACTTACCACCTATTCTAGGTACCGTATTAGATTCTTCTCATATATTATGACATTTTGTCTCTCCAAAAGCTCAGTGAAATATTACCCTGACTTAACAGAAAAAGGTATTGTGATTAAAAGAAAAGATATGACAACCCCAAGGTGATGTAACTGGTTGATGATAGAACATGGATTTAAATCTGACATGGTCTGATTCCAAAGCTCATCTTCTGTTCATTGAACCAAAGAAGGATTCAGATTGTCAAAAATGTGCATGTTTCTTCAAAAGCATCTGAGAATCAGCTGTATTGACGATGTTCATATTAGGTTGGACTAATCTTTGGATAGCTTTCCCTCTTCTTATCAGTGAGTGAGAGGCTAGGGAGGATGTTTGAACTACTTTTAGACAAAATAACTTTATCTGTACATCTGAGCTAATGAGTTTATCTTCTGTTCCACAATGCAATCAAATGAAGATTTATACAGTGAAATTGTAGAAAGGACAGGGATGAAAGTGAGTTTCAGAACGACGGAAATGAAGGATGCAAATTCTTCTAAGATCTCTTTCTCTCTGTCTCTGTCTCTTTCTCTCCCTCCCTCTCTCTCCTCCTCATCCCTCTATTTCTTATTTCAATCTCTCTCTACATGTCAGCTTTAGTCACTTCTACTAAAGAATGGTTTCCTCATATGATTCCATTTATTAAAAAAATGTCTAGAAAAGGCAAAAAATAGATTAGTGGTTTTCAGGCGCTGTGGGAAAGGGGGAAAAGGAAATGACTGCTAATGGGTACAGAGTTTCTTTTTTGGGTTGATCAAAATACTCCAGAATTAGATAGTGGTGATGGTTGCACAACTCTGAATATACTAAAAAAAAAATTGTACACTTTAAAAGGTGATTTTGTTTTTGTATGTTACTTATATTTCCATAAAACTGTCATCCAAAACAAAAAAAAAAAAAAAAAGAATAGCTTTCTCCCCAGTTTGAGGTAAATGGCCAAATGGCCTCTGGTAAATTCCAAATAACATATTATGGCTCTCAGAGAATGATTCTTTCTCATTTTCAGTTCAGAGTGAACAAAATACATTCTCACACATATTACTCACTCTGTTTAGATATGTAGCCTCTCTGTAAATCTATCAGCTTTGGGCAGAGGAGCAGGATCACATAGCACAGATATGACCATTGGGGTCTCAGCCTAGTGAATGCGGACCATTCTAAGAGAAAGGAGGATCATTGTAGACCAATCAGCCTTGTCCTGAGCTTCTCCATGATCAGCTGCAGATCGAAATGTTAAGATCCATAAAGATCTCTCTATGTATATCTACCTACCTACCTACCTACCTATCTGTCTATCATCTAAATATATATGTCAATATTTATCCAAATATTTATCTATATAAATGTATATATGCTGTTGTTGTTATATTATTACGTGCCATCCAGTCACCTCTGACTTACAGAGACCCTATGTATAACAGAATGAAACACTGCCCAGTCTTGTGCCATCCTCACAACTGTTCATATGTTTGAGCCCATTGTTGCAGCCACTGTGTCAATCCATCTCATTGATGACCTTTCTCATTTTCATTGACTCTCTACTTTACCAAGCATGATGTCCTTCTCCAGGGACTGATCCCTCCTGATAAAATGTCCAAAGTTCATAAGATGAAGTCTTGCCATCCTCACTTCTAAGGCGCATTCTGGCTGTACTTCTTCCAAGACAGATCTGTTCGTTCTTCTTACAGTCCATGGTATATTCAATATTCTTTGCCAACACCATAATTCAAAAGCATCAATTCCTCCTTCCTTATTCACTGTCCAGCTTTCACATGCATATGAGGCAATCGAAAACACCATGGCTTGGGTCAGGTGCACATTAGTCCTCAAAGTGACATCTTTGCTTTTGAACACTTTAAAGAGGTCTTTTGCAGCAGATTTGCCCAATGAAATATGTCATTTGATTTCTTGACTGCTGCTTCCATGGGTGTCAATAGTCAATCCAAGTAAAACGAAATTCTTGACAACTTCTATCTTTTCTCATTTATCATGATGTTGTTTATTGGTCAAATTGTGAGGACATTTATTTCCTTTATGCTAAGGTGTAATCATATTGGAGTCTTTGATCTTTCTTACTTAGTTAAGTGCTTCAAGTCCTCTTCACTTTCAGCAAGCAAGGCTGTGTCATCTGCATACCACAGGTTGTTAATGAGTCTTCCTCCAATCTTGATGCCACATTCTTCTTCATATAGTCTAGCTTCTTAGATTATTTGCTCAGCATACAGATTGAAAAAGCAATGGTGAAAGTGTACAACCCTGATGCACACCTTTCCTGATTTTAAACCACACAGTGTCATCTTGGTCTGTTTGAATGACTGCATATTGGTCTATGCACAGGTTCCACAAAAGCACGATTAAGTGTTCTGGAATTCCTATTCTTCCCAATGTTATCCATAATTTGTTATGATCCACACAGTTGAATGCCTTTGCACAGTCAATAAAACACAGGTAAACATCTTTCTGTTATGCTCTGCTTTCAGCCAAGATCCATGACATCAGCAATGATATACCTCATTGAATGTCCTCTTCTGAATCCAGGTTGAATTTCTGGCAGTTTCCTGTCAATATAGTGCTGTAACTATTTTTAAATTATCTTCAGCAAAATTTTACTTGTGTATGATATTCTACATTCTGTTGGATCAACTTTCTTTGTAATGGGCAAAAATATGGATCTCTTCCAGTTGGTTAGCCAGGTAGCTGTCTTCCAAATTTCATGGCATAGATGAGTGAGCACTTCCAGAGTTGCATCCATTTGTTGAAACATCTCAGTTGGTATTTCGTCAATTCCTGGAGCCTTGTTTTTCGCCAATACCTTCAGTGCAGCTTGGACTTCTTCCTTCAGTACCATAGGTTCCTGATCATATGCTACCTCTTGAAATGGTTGAACATTGACAAATTCTTTTTGGCATAATGAGTCTCTGTATTCCTTCCATTTTCTTTTGATGCTTCCTGTGTTGTTTACTACTTTCGCCATAGAATCCTTCACTATTGCAACTCGAGGCTTGAATTTTTTCTTCAGTTCTTTCAGCTTGAGAAATGCTGAATGTGTTCTTCCCTTTTGGTTTTCTATCTCCAGCTCTTTGCATATGTCCTTATAATACTTTACTTTGTCTTCTCAAGCTGCCCTTTGAATTCTGTTCAGTTCTTTTACTTCATCATTTCTTCCTTTTGCTTTAGCTACTCGACATTCAAGAGCAAGTTTCACAGTCTCCTCTGACATCCATTTTGGTCTTTTCTTTCTTTCCTATTTTTTTAATGACCTCTTGCTTTCTTCGTGTATAATGTCCTTGATGTCATCCCACAACTCGTCTGATCTTTGGTCATGAGTGTTCAACGCGTCAAAGCTATTCTTGAGATGGTCTCTAAATTCAGGTGGGATTTACTCAAGGTAGTACTTTGGCTCTCGTGGACTTGCTCTAATTTTCTTCAGTTTTAACTTGAACTTGCATATGAGCAATTGATGGTCTGTTCCACAGTCGGCCCCTGGCCTTGTTCTGATTGATGATATTGAACTTTTCCATCATCTCTTTCTTCAGATGTCATCCATTTGACTCCTGTTTATTCCATCCAGCGCGGTCCATGTGTATAGTCACCGTTTTTGTTGTTGAAAAAGGTATTTGCAATGAATAAGTTGTTGTTTTTGCAAAATTCTATCATGCCGTCTCCAGCGTCGTTTCTATCACCAAGGCCATATTTTTCTAATTACCGATCCTTCTTCTGTGTTTTCAACTTTTACCTTCCAATCACCAGTAATTATCAATACATCATGATTGCATGTTAGGTCAATTTCAGACTGCAGATGTTGGTAAAAATCTTCAGTTTCTTCATCTTTGGCCTTAGTGGTTTGTGCGTAAATGTGAATAATAATCGTATTAACTGGTCTGCCTTGTAGGCATATGGATATTATCCTGTCACTGACAGCATTGTATTTCAGGATAGACCTTCAAATGTTCTTTTTGACAATGAATGCAACGCCATTCCTCTTCAACTTGTCCTTCCCGGCATAGTAGAGCATATAATTGTCTGATTCAAAATGGCCAATATCAGTCCATTTCGGCTCACTAATGCCTAGGCTATTGATCTTTCATGTGTTCATTTCATTTTTGACAATTTCTAATTTTCCTAGATTCATATTTCATACATTCCACGTTCCGATTATTAATGGATGTTTGCAGCTGTTTTCTTCTGATTTTGAGTTGTGACACATCAGCAAAAGAAGGTCCCAAAAGCTTGACTCCATCCACTAAGGTCATTATTAAGGTCATTAAGGTTGATTCCACTTTGAGGAGGCTGCTCTTCTTCAGTCGTCCTTTAAATGCCTTCCAACCTGGGGAGCTCATCTTCTGACACTACATCAGACAGT
This sequence comes from Trichechus manatus latirostris, assembly GCF_000243295.1. Lineage (NCBI taxonomy): Eukaryota > Metazoa > Chordata > Mammalia > Sirenia > Trichechidae > Trichechus > Trichechus manatus. The sequence goes on from NW_004443939.1 coordinate 6,326,397, forward strand.
GTTCCGGTGCTATTCATAAGGTTTTCACTGGATAATTCCTTTCAGAAGTAGACTGTTGGGTCCTTCTTCCTAGTCTATCTTAGTGTGGAGGCTCAGCTGAAACCTGTCTGCCGTGGATGACCCTGCTGGTATCTGAATACCAGCAGCTTAGCATCCAGCAGCACAGCAACACACAAGCCCTCACAGTATGACAAACTGACAGACACGTGGGGGAAATCAGTGGTAGTCTAAAGCTAAATTTCCAACTATTGGTCCAAAACTCTAATACTTTGGAAAGCGCTTTCTGATCTTGGCATTAATTTTCCCTTACAAAGTTGAACATTTTTAACTTCAAATATTTTTTACTGAATACTCTCAGAGAAATAGAGAGGGACATTTCTCACCAAGTTGCTCATAACTATCTACGCTGAGTCACTTATCATTACCATTTCCTTGCAACAATGAAAAACCGAAAAATATGTCCCCATTCTTTCTGATGAGTAGCCAGAGGAAAGGAAACACAAATCTTTACAGATACCACTGCACAGTAGGTATTTCAACTTAACTATATCATTTAATGTGCACACTACCATAGAATGAATATAATTTTCCTTATTTTACAGACAAGAGAATGAGACTCAGAAAAGCTAATGCCTTCCACTATCTCATACTTCCAAAAAGTTACAGCCCAGGGACTATTGACTATATCACAATGAGGAAAAAAAAACAAAACAAGCTGGCTTTTATAATGTAAGACAAGGAACAAAGACAATAACAGTAAAAAGAATCCCACCATAATGAACCTATTCTGCAGTCTCCAGTTATTCTCTAGTTACCATTTCCATTATTTTTTCTAGCAATGAGCTTTATGAACAACACCAGTTTCATCAAATTGTTTGCCCTATGCCATTCATTGATTAATTCAACAAATATTAATTGAATGTCTTACTGCATGCCAGCACTGTAGGGAAAAAGGTTTAAAAAAATTAAAAGTCAACATATAATGACAAGGGATCTTCTGAAGTGAATGAATCTCAGATCCTGTCAGAAATGCTAGGCAGAAACTGTGACTTACATAATTCCCTCTTAAAAATGTATACCAGAATATTGATTCTGACAGACTCCATATTATGATTGTTGACAAAACAAATCTAATAGTAAAACAAAAATGAACCTTGTTTTAAGGACTTCTTAAATGTCTAAAACCCACTGTCATCAAGTCAATTTGTACTCATACCGACTCTATAGGACGAAGTAGAACTGCCCCATAGGGTTTCCAAGGCTGTAAATCTTTATGGATGCAGACTGCCACGTCTTTCTCCCAAGGAACAGCTGATGAGTTCAAACTGCCGACCTTCTGGTTAGCGGCCGAGTGGTTAACCACTGTACCACCTGGGCTCCTTAAATGTCTAGAAGATTTCTTAAATATCTCACGGATTTTTAAGAGGAAAATAACATGCCCAAACTGTATTAATGACACTAACTTAGCAACTTGTTGCCAAATACCATTCACTTATTCATCCCTTCGTTCAGCCAACCGTCATTCAGTTATTTAGCTGCTAATAATAAGAACTACTAACCATATTTGAAGTTTTCTATGCAGTGGACTTTGTTCTATGTGCTTAAATGCATGGAATCTTCACAACAATCCCCTGAGGTAAGCACCATCATTATCTCCATTTTAGAGAACACATAGGGGTTAAGTAACGTCCCCGAGTTCATTTCACACAGTGGCAGAAATGGAAGTAGTTTGGGTCCAGAATGCCTGCTCTAAACCATTACACCCCCCTGCTTTTTAAAGGCTCATTAATATCTGCTTGACATTGGCACTGCGCTAAATTAAAGGAAAACCACCATAAACAAGAGAGACATGGTCTCTGTCTGCAGGGAGCTGCAGTCCAGCAGAGAAGACAGAATCCACGAGCAATTACAATACAGGATGACAAGTGGTATGACAGAGGAAATATAAGGTCTAGGACAGGGGAACATATATAGGGGAAGGAATCGTTGTCAGTGAAGGTCTAATGGAGGGAAGGATAGTGATATGGAAGTAATGTTCTAGCCTTCCATACATGTGTATATGAATGCAGGTAGATAGAAAGGTAGATAATTACTTAGACTTAAGCCCATGCCTGGGGCTAGGCTGTGCATAGTTGAATCTACCTATGAAGAAAGAACACAGAGATATGGTGCCAAATGATATGCAGTTCTTGACCTTAGCATTCTTACGGAAGTGTTGGGGTGTGTGTAAGAAGGTGTGAGATAGGCGGATGTACAGGAGAGAAAGCTGCAGTTGCAGAACAAGGAGACCAGAACCAAAGAACGATAAGCAGATAGGAGTCAGCGATAAGTCATCAGAGTGAAGCAGTAGAAACAGTGGGTGCTTTATCTTTAAAATTGTTAATGCTAAACTTTTGCTGGTCTATTTCTTGTATGCTTCCCCAAATAGAAGTTCTTCACAGAGATGGAAGAAAACATTCCAGGTCGGACAATATTAACTTTACATAGGTTTTGTGTGTGTGCTTCTTTTCTCCTATAATAATCTGCCTCAAACTTAAGTTACCATCTTCTTCTCAAGTCCACTGACTTTTCCAAGTTCATTAGTATTTCTTAATAAAACTGATTTAATCCTACAATCATGAAATGGAATAGTTGGAAGGAACCATGTACTCTAGTTTCTTTCTTTCTTTCTTTTTTTTTTTTTTTTTGTTTTGTTTTGTTTTTTGTTTTAGATAGTGAAAAAAGAAAGCCAAAAGGTCTACACAAAACCAGAAACTCTAAAATACGGTGTGTGAAAGAAATAAAAATTCAGTATCCTCATACATTTCATACATTTACACCGACATTCTCATATTCTCTCTCTTTCTCTTCAGTTTAAATAGCACTTTCACGCATATTACTTTATCTGAGCTTCACAACACCTTTGTTAAGAAGGCAGAACAAGGATTAACTTCACTTCTTGGATGAAGAAATGAGCCTCCAAGTTCATAAATCACTTACTCACAGGTAGTGTTAGCTAATACCTGAGAAGCTATTTGAACATATAGCTGAACTAGAATTGGATTCCAGGTTTCCTAAATTCAAATCTAGTGCCCTCCAAATGTAACCCAACTATCTCTCAACACCACAAATATTTGTGTAATAATGATATATATATATACGAAGGAAAATAAATATTAAGTCTACTGGTAAAGTGAATAAAAAATTAAACATAATAACAACAATTTTTGCAGCAGATTTGCCCAATGTAATGGGTCTTTTGATTTTTTGACTGTTGCTTCCATGGGTGTTGATTGTGGATCCAAGTAAAATGAAATCTTTGACAATGGCAATCTTTTCTCCATCTATCATAATATTGCTTATTGGCCCATTTGTGAGAATTTTTGTGTTCTTTATGTTAAGATGTAATCCATACTGAAGGCTGTGGTTTTTGATCTTCATCAGTAAGTGCTTCTAGTCCTCTTCACTTTCAGCAAGCAAGGTTGTGTCATCTGCATAACACAGGTTTTTAATTAGTCTTCCTCCTATCTTGATGCTGCATTCTTCTTCATATAGTCCAGCTTCTCAGATTATTTGCTCAGCATACAGATTGAATAGGTATGGTGAAAGGATAC
>NW_004443939.1:6330089-6331789 GCF_000243295.1 Trichechus manatus latirostris
GCACAATTAAGTGTTCTGTACTTCCCATTCTTTACAATGTTATCCATAATTTGTTATGATCCACACAGTCAATTGCCTTTGCGTAGTCAATAAAACACAGGTAAACATCTTTCTGGTATTCTCTGCTTTCAGCTAGGATCCATCTGACATCAGCAATGATATCCCTGGTTCCATGTCCTCTTCTAAATCCGGCTTGAGTTTCTGGCAGTTCCCCATTGATATACTGCTGCAGCCACTTTTGAAATATCTTCAGCAAAATTTTACTTGCATGTGATATTAATGATATTAATATCATTTATAACAACAATAGAAACCCAATAAAAGAATACCAAAAATCTAAAGCTTATTAATCACAGGCACTGGCAATTTCATTTTTATTTATTTATTTATTTTATTTATTACAGATCCCACCTGCTGGTGGTCTTCAAAATCAGGTGTAAAGATTATTTTCTAATAATTAGCAAGGCCTTGTATGTATTCTTGCTCCTCCTTGCCTTTATGTGGTCTGTTTGGCCCAACATGCTTGAGGACCTTTATGAAATAACAGCTGCTCCTTTATACTATGGCAATACAGTCGTTGCTGAAGTCCATATCTGAGGATAGCGCAGTGCCCCTTTGATCACTGTAAAGATCACATTCTTTACCAGATGAGTTGGCCTTTCCTCTTTGGGAAAGATAGTGATAGTGTATGTGTGCCAAGCACTCTGCTTCTCATCATAGATTGCAAGTCAGCCACACACTAGGTCACTTTACGTGGCTCCGACTTTAATGCTTCTAACTGTGAACGTGGAGCTTGCCTCCTGTACATAAATCCATGATGAAAAAGACCATATGCTGTTATATATCAACATAAATTTCCCAGACAAATGTTCATATCTTTGCAGACACAAGCTTCTGTTCCTCCATCCACAGTAGGAAAAACAATATTTTTATGCAGGCATACGGTAATAAGACCTAGTTACCTTCAAATTCTTACACTTGTAGTTCACTGCCAAGTGTTTTCTGGTCCATCACTAACAGGTGTTCTAGTATAAACCATTTGGGTGAGGAGACATACACCTAAAATACTGTGAGCAGGTGATCTTGAAAAGCAACCCTTCTTTTAGAAGAAATGCCAGCTTCTCATAAATATCCCAGCTCTTTAATGATATGTTGGAAGAGTTGTAACAGAAGACCCCTGTGCATGGTGAATTATGTAAAGCAGTAAATAGCTTCAAATACAGTTTGTTGCTCAGCTTCATCTTGTGAGACCGAACTGAAGCTTATGGAATCAAATTTAGCCAAATTTGAAACAACATCAGAATGACATTTTTATGATCCAGATTTTTCTATGGATACAGGGGAAAGATGTAGAGATGGCAACATCAGTGTGGTAGAGTATTTATTTATTTGTCTTTAGAAGTCATGGATTAGAGTTATTTACCTGTCATATGAGCCTTAAGTAAGTCACTTAACTTTCTTGAACCTCAGTTTTCTCATTTCTAGACTGGGTGTGGTAACAGTACCTGAAGTTCACAAGTTCTAGGTTATTTCTAGTTTATGTAAAATCTCATCTCAGGAAAAAAAACCAAAAAACTCTTCTTTTAAAAGGACTAACAGTTTCTCCAAACTATGGTACATACACACAATGGAGTACTATGCAATGAGAAAGAACAACAATGAATCTGTGAAGCATCTCATAACATGGATGAAACTGGAGG
>NW_004443939.1:6332820-6337398 GCF_000243295.1 Trichechus manatus latirostris
AACAACATGTGTACTACTGTTTCATGAGAAACTATTTGTTCTGTAAGCCTTCACCTGAAGTACAATAAAATATAAAAAAAAAAAGAAAAAAAAAAAAGGACTAACAGTTTCTGATAATCATCTTAACTAGATAATATTTGATGAGGGTATGAGGACCAAGGACTCTCATACATTATAGGTAAGAGACATGTTTGTTTTATACGAATCAAAACACCCTTATATACATGGAAATGTTCTGGAATTAGTGTGTCTGGGATTTTGATGGGCAGAATGGAGTTTTAAAATTTTTAATTGTATATCCTTTTGCACAGGCATTACTTTTTTAATGAGAAAAATCTCATTTTTTTTTATAGATAAAGTTGTATTGGAGAAAATGGCTTGGACCTGGGGCTAAAATGGAGGTGGAGAGGGAAAAAAAAAAAAAAAAAAAACACAAAATTCCTTCCTAGTATCTACTAGAGGGAAGCTATTCCTATTTTATGGGCTGAAGCAGGAGAAGAGAGAAAACAAGAATATTGTTTGCTATAATTCCTGATGCTTTGTTTTCTTAAATCACTGATCTTAACACTCAAATCCAAGTCAATTCTCAGTGTACTGCCCCTGGAAGGCAGAGACCTGCACTGTAACAAGACTATAACTCTTAGAGTGGTTCTCCCACCACTAGCAACATCTGCTCCTGGGATAGTGGTAGCTTTTATCCTCAGAAGCAGGGCTGAGAATTATAGGTGTTCCCTAGAGGACACCATTCACATGATAGTCTGTATGAACCATGTACCCACCTCAGTCTGCACAGCTTACATGGCAGCCCTCCAACCAGAAGGATTGTGATATGGATCAGAAGAGTACATTAATTACATTGACTAAAGACCACACTGAACCCTGGGCTGGAAGTTCATTCCCTGTTCTGAATCTCATTTCAAATTACATGGAGACACACTGTCCAATACAGCACACCAGAGGTTATGTAATGAGCCCAAATGACAGCATCAAAGTACTTAAATTACTGTAGTGCTGGCAATACAAAGTCTTCCAATTTGGACAATATGAATCTATTATTAAATTCCCAGGGTGAAAGGAAAATCCAAAATTTAATCTCCTTTTTAATTAAGGTTCAAAGGAATTCAAGTCCAAAATGTTTCCTATCTTAATTTTTTTTTTTCTGTTCAGTCTCGGTAGGATGGAGCTCAGTCCACTGGGATTTAACTATTGTTTCTTCAGGAGCTGCAGTTTCCGATGCTTTCAACTGGACTCAATATCACTCCAAGTTTCTCATAAGCTTCACCTTTTAGAGTCCAAAGCATTAAGAGGGTACAAAAGATTAAGCACCAAACAACACTGAAGAATTTTTTTTAAATCCTACGCACAATTTCCAGTCCCTAAACAGTCATGCCAAGCAAAGTGATTTCGATAGAACCAGGTACACAGTGAGTTTTAGAACTGCATTGCTATTAACAAAGACCACAGCAAAGATTTGCTTTTATTGCATGGATGAGAGAAAACTGCATGCAGCCTATGAGCAGGCTTGGGAGTAGGTGAGAGAGAGAGAGAGAGAAATTATTTTTATAATACCAAAACAAAACAAAAATTGCTTTTACAATGTGGATGTACATTAACTGGGATGTGATGTCCTATTTGATATTAAAATGATTAATAAGATGTAGAACTCGCAATTTTGGTGGAACTGAATTTCAGACAACTTGAGAGCAGATTCCCTAGCTGGTTAATTCTCTCAAACTTCATAGTGCCTATAGAAGTATGATCACATATTAGGTACCTTTAAAATATTTCCTGTATGAGTCCCTGGGTGATATAAACAGTTAATGTGCTTGGCTGCTAACCAAAATACTGGAGGTTTGAGTCCAACCAGAGGCACTTTGGAAGAAAGGTTTGGCTAGCTACTTTTGAAAAATAGTAGCTATTAAAAAAAAAAAAAAATCCTTGCCAAAAAAACCCTTTATAAGAATGTATATGTCATTAACAGGTTTCTCATGCCCTTAGGATCTAGTTCAAACTCCTTAACATGATTTTTAACCAAGCTTAAGGATAGTCAAATCCTTAAAGCTGAAAATACTGATCACTAACTTCCCAGGTTCATATGTCCCTCCCTGCCCGTGCTCTTCAAATGTTCTGTGCTCACCACCACGTCTTCCAACCAGTCTCTACATTATCGTTATATGCCAAGCATTATGATAACTGCTCACTTATATTATTCTATTTAATCTTTATAATTGTCATATGAGGAGAGTATGAATATACTCCTCTTACCAGTTAGGAAACTGAGGCTCAGGGGATGAAGTGACAACCCAAGATAGCATAGCTGGGAAGGAATGATGAGGAAATTTGAACCTAAGTTCTATGAATCTAATGCCCAGTCCCTTTAACTATTTTGCTACCCTGTAGTGGGCTCTTTCCAAAATATAATTATGCCTTTTGGTTCATAAAGTACACATTAATTATATTTAATTATAGTTATATAGTGCTTCATGTGTGGAATGGAAGGTGCGCACATTTCAATGTCCGGCAATATAGTGGAATAAATAACCTGAAAATGTTGTTACTACAAAATCCCTTTAGTAAAGGAGTAGAGAGGACACTTTAAGTTGCTTAGTCTGTCAGAGGTATGTAGAAGGAATTGGAGTGAGGTCAAACGTGATAAAAATAGTATCATCACAAAATATTATTTGTTTTTCAATAATATAGACCTAGAACATTTTTTCAAACTTTCTAGAGAATCAGACAGTGAAAAAATGGTGTATGCGTATGTATGTGTTTCCGTGTGTGTTGTGTGTGTGTGTGCGTGTGTGCACATTTCACTTTTTGAACAGTCTCTTTTTTGTTAAGAATTGAGATGCCTGTTCTTTGATAATTAGAAAAATGCTCTTACATGCCTTCCCAATTTGTATACCATTTCCCAGCTTCTCTCCTGCATTTTCAAATTCTAGCTAGCACACGTGCATTATACGGGATGCTCAGTAAAGGTCAATAGATGTTACTATTGAAAGTTTTAAAAAGGAAAAAAAAAAATGTACTGCCTCTGATTGCTTGTTAACATAATCTACAATGTTCCTCTTTAGATCCTTCAGTGGGGAAGTCATGCAGGTCAGTCTACACTTTGGCTGATGAGTATATTATTCCTGCCAAATCATCCAGTTGAGATGGGAACATTAATTTATTTGAGCAGACAAGTGTCTATGTGGCTTTTACAAAATAGCCATATGCTGCTTCAGTAAGTAACATAACAAAGAATGCACAATTAATGCCAGAACCTATCCTAGAGCTCTGGATAAAGACCATGGAAAATGTTCTTCAACCTTGTTTTTCAGAGGCATGTCATTTGTTCTGATGATTTTCTAGACCAGTCTAGTCCTTCACATACTGCCCCATAAGTGTAAGTTGCATAACGTTTTATGTTAACCCTGGATTCCTTTCTCCCTTTAAAAAATTTTGACTAGGGATTTTAGAACACAGCCATAGTGCCTTATCCATAAGTTTCCATTCCCTCCCCAGGACCTTGTGGGGAGGGGTCTCTTACTGGAGGATGAGTCAGGTATTCCTGAGTCTCCTGGTTAAATACCGTCTTTAATATATCTTAATAAGGTCACTATAGTCCCTGGGAGGCAGAAATAATTTGAGCTTAACAACTAATGGAAAGGTTGGTGGTTCGAATCCACCCATCAGCACCACGGAAGAAAGGCCTGGTGATCTGCTTCCATAAACATTACAACCGAGAAAACCCTATGGATCGCAGTTCTACTCTGTAACAAATGAGGTCACCATGATTCAGAACTGACTCAGTGGCAACGGGTTTGGCTTTGGGTTTTAATGAGGTTACTCTGGCTCCAAGGCTCACTCTCAGCTTTGTAAGTCTGGTTTTCCCAGAGTTGGTGACATTATTTTTACAAAAAAAAATTTGTTTTATTACAAATGTAATGCATACTTAATATAGAACATTCAGAAATAGATAAAAGTAGGAAGATAAAATTTTCTAATTGGCTACTCAAAATAACTACTGTTAATATTTTTTATGTTTTTTACTACAATAAATTTTATGTACAATTCAAGAATATCACATTGTTAGGAATGTAGTATATATGCTGTTTTTGTATTAACATGGTAATATAAGTATTTTCCCATACTAATATGAACTATTTTAAACAAAAAATTTAATGGCTGCAACATTAGAGAATAACATAACCTAAATATTTTCAGAGAGTTGGGTTGTTTACAATAATTTGCTATGAAAACAAATGAAAATGATACCAAAATAGTACTTCAAGATACCGGCTGTTACTAGTTGTGTATGTATCTTTCCAAAAAGTTCTATTAATCTAGAAGCATGTGTGTATGTGTGTGCATGTTCTTAAGTGTGTGTGTGAGAGAGTATTTAATATAAATGGGCTCATGATAAACATATTCTGTGCCTTGCTTTAAAAATTATAAATTAGCATTATAATTTTCATAGGCAACATATTTTTTTTTAATTGTACTTCAGGTGAAGGCTTACAGAACAAATAGTTTCTCATGAAACAGTAGTACACATGTTGTTTTATGACATTGGTTAACAACCCCACAACATAT
>NW_004443939.1:6337498-6363324 GCF_000243295.1 Trichechus manatus latirostris
TGTTTGTGGCACTTACTACAGCCACCAGAGTGGGTCGGTAATCAGTGCAGGGCAGTTTCCAGTAGGCCATGTCTGTGCTGCTTGGTGGTGTGATGTCAAGTGCACGGTTCAGGTAGGCAGGATGCAGCAGGGAGATTGTTCTGTGTGGAGCTAAGATGTATATGGGAGAGAGGAGAGAGGAACAGGAACCAAAACATACAAACAAACAAAAAAGAATGCTAGGGGAGCTTGCTATTGGCGTGGAGAGATGAGAGACTATGAAATGGAGAAAAACAGAAAGGGGAAGAGGAAGAAAAGAAAAGAATGAATAAATAAAAATCAGAAAGCTTAAAGAAATGCAAAGTTACCAGGGATCCCACCGGTGCAGCTATGAGGTCTGGGGAAGTCGCTCTCAGGTGTTACAGTACAGCCTGGCCAGAAGGTACAGAGGCATATAACACCAGGTATTCAGGGATCGGAAAGAGAAGGAAGATATAGAGAGATGAGAAACTGAGCAATGGCGAAAGACAAAAATGGAAAAAGAGGGAAAAGAAAACAAAACAAATTAAAAAAAAAGAACAAGAAAGGCCCCCCCAAAAAACAGAAAAAAAACCAATGAAAAAAGAAATGTCTTCAGGGATCCCTGTGCACGTCTGTGGAAACCAAAGGGGAGTCTCCTTGCCATGTAGCTCCATCGGGCCAGAAAGGGCTCCCAACTCAAGAAAAGGAAAAGAAAACAAAGAAACAATTCAAAACAAACAAACGAACAAAATCCCTGGGATCCCACCAGCACGGTAGCCCAGACTGGGAAGTAGCTCCACACTCGAATGGAGCTCCGCAGCCCCACAGGAAGAAGCAAAGATGGCGCACGGAGCCAGGCACTCGAGCAAAAGGAGGGGGAGGTGGCGAGAGACAAGCAAGAAATCAAAAGAAGCAGGAAAAAACAAAAAAGCAACCCCAGCAGCCAACAAATGGCACTCAGAGAGCCAGCTAGTGTGGGCTGGTGTTTCTGGACAAGCGATTGTGTCCGCGGGAAATGGAGGGGGCTGAGTGCGGGTGAAGAAGGGTAGGGAGTGGGAGAGCGTATATCACAAATTACCGGAGCTCTGCAGCCCCTCAGGAAGAAGCAAAGATGGCGCACAGAGCGAGGCATTGAGCGAAAGGAGGGGGAGATGGTGAGAGGCAAGGAAGAAATCAAAAGAACTGGAAAAAAGCAACACCAGCAGCCAACAAATGGCACCCAGAGAGCCGCCCACTCAGGTGTGTGGAATCCAAGCAGCCGGTGCTTCCCGGTCAAGAGACCGTGGCCACGGGAAGCAGAGGAGGCCGAGCCAGGGTGAAGAGGGGTCGGGGTGGGAAAGCACACACCACAAATTACCGGCTGTTTGGTCTCCTGCTGGATGCTCCGTGAGACTGCTTTCTCATACCCCCGTTTGCTGGTCTCTGATAGGAGTCCAAGATGGTGGATCCGCTCTGCGTTAGCTGGTAGGGGACCTCTGCATGAATCTCTCCTCACTGTCCATTCTCTGTCTGTTTTCTCACTCCATTTGGTGCTTGGCTGAGTTCTTTATCTCTTCATTTGATGTTTTAGGGTTTCAGGATTGTTGTATTCTCTGTTCGGCTTAGTTTTTCAGATCTTGGCTGTGGAGGGACAGCGTGGTGCTTCTGCCTAGAGCGCCATTTTGCTGGAACTCTCTAGGCAACATATTTTGTGGTTACCAATAAAAGTAAATCATTGCCGTTGAGTTGATGCCGACTCATAGCAACCCTATATGACAGAGTAGAACTACCCCATAGGGTTTCCAAGGAGCAGCTGGTGGATCTGAACTGCCGACTATTTGGTTAGCAGTTAAGCTCTTAACCTCTGTAACACCAGGGCTCTGTTTTATTGTTAGGAGCACAAATTCTGGAGTCAGAGTGGCTGAACTGAATTCTGGCTTCAAAACATAATGGTTTTTGCAACCTTGAACAAATTATTTAACCTATGCCAACTCGGTTTTCTCGTCTGGAGATAATAATGGTACTTACTTCATAAGATTGTCATGAAGATTAAATGGCACATAGTAAGAACAATAGAGGTGTCCGTGAACACTTTTAAAATCTCATTGTTTATAACAGAAATAAAGTATTTCATAATATGAATGTATCACAATTTATTTTATTTATAGACATATACATTGTTATCAGCAATAGGCTATTTCATACTAGGCTGCAATACACATGGTTATAAATATACGTTTTATACATATGTGAATGTGTCTATTGTATCCATAGTCAAAATTTCTAAAAGTGAAATTTCTGGGTCAAAACACATGTATGCATTTTACATTTTGATAATGATTACCAAATTACCCTAACATGCTCACACAAATTTTACTTAAACTTTGCTGAGTACCTGTCTCTCTACTCTTTAGTCAACACTGCTTTTATTAAGCTTTTCATTCTTCAGTAATTAATTCAATAGGTTTAAAAAAAAAAAGTTGTTGTCAGGTGCCATCCAGTCAATTCCTACTTGTAGAGAACCTCTGTGTAACAGAATGAAACATTGCTCGGTCCTGTGCCATCTCATAGTAGTGGATATGTTTGAGCCCATTGTTACAGCCACTGTGTCAGTCCATCTTATTGAGGGTCTTCCTCTTTTTCAATGTCCCTCTACTTTTCCAAGCATGATGTCCTTTCCCAGGGATTGGTCTCTCTTGATAACATATCCATCTATCCAGTCTCACCATGCTCACTTTTAAGGAGCATTCTGGCTATACTTCTTCCAAGACAGGTTTATTTGTTGTTTTTCTGGAAGTCCATGGTATATTCAATATTTTTTGCCAACACCGTAATTCAGATGTGTCCATTCTTCTTCTGTCTTCCTTTTTAGGTTGTTTCCAGCTTTCACATGTATATGAGGCAATTGAAAATACCATGGCTTGGGTCAGGCGCACCTTAGTCCTCTAAGTGTTGTCTTCGCTTTTTAACACTTTAAAGAGTTCTTTTTCAGCAGATTTGCCCAATGCGATGCATCCTTTGATTTACTGACTGCTGCTTCTATAGGCATTGATTGTTGATCCAAGTAAAATATTGACAACTTCAATACTTTCTCCATTTATCATGATGTTGCTGATTGGTCCAGTCGTGAGGTTTTTTTTTTTTTTTTTATGTTGTGGTATAATCCTTACTGAAGGCTGTATTATTTGATCTTCATCAGTTATGTGTTTCCAGGCCTCTTCACTTTTGGCAAGCAAGATTGTGTCATCTATATATTGCAGATTGCTAATGAGTCTTCCTCCAATTTTGATGTCACATTTGTGTTCATATAGTCCAGCTTCTTGGATTATTTTCTCAGTATGTACAGTGAATAAGTCTGGTGAAAGGATACAACTCTGGCACGCACCTTTTCGATTTTAAACCACACAGTAACCCCTTATTCTACTTGAACTACTACCTCTTAGTCCGTGCCTAGGTTCCATATAGGCACAATAAATGTTCCCATTCTTCACAATGTTATCCATAATTTTTTTTTTTAATTGTGCTCTAGGTTAAGGTTTTCAGAGCAAATTAGTTTCTCATTAAACAATTAATACACGTATTAGTTTGTGACTTTGGTTGCCAACCCATCAACATGTTGACATTCTCCCCTTTTCAACCTTGGGTTCCTCATTTCCATCCATACAGCTTCTCAGTCCCCTCCTGTCTTGTCATCCTTGACCCTGGGCTGTTGTGCCCATTTAGTCTCATACACATGGTTGAGCTACATGTATTATTGTTTGTTTTATGGGCCTGTCTACTCTTTGGCTGAAGGGTGAACCTCAGGAGTGACTTCAGTACTGAGTTAAAAGAGTGTCCAGGGGTCATACTCTCAGGGTTTCTCTAATCTCTGTCAGATCAGTAAGTCTGGACTTTTTGTGTGTGTGTGAATTTGAATTTTGTTCTACATTTTTCTCCAGCTCTGTCCAGGACCCTCTGTAGTGATCCCTGTTAGAGCAGTCAGGGATGGTAACCAGGTACTATCTGGCTGTGCTGGACTCCATCTTGTGGATGGAGTTGTGGTCCATTAGTCCTTTGAATTAACATTTCCCTTATGTCATTGATTTTCTTCATTCTCCCTTGCTCCAGATAGGGTGGGACCAGTGAGTATTTTAGATGGCTGCTCACAAGCTTTTAAGACCCCAGATGCTACTCACCAAAGTAGGATGTAGAACATTTTCTTTATAAACTATGTTACGCCAGTTGAGCCAGGTGTCCTCCAAGACCATGGTCCCCAGCTCTCAGCCCAGTAATTTGGTCCCTCATGGATTTTGGATATGTCTATGAAGCTTCTATGACTTTGCCTTGTCGAGTTGTACTGACTTACCCAGTATTGCATTCTGTCTTACTTCATCAAGCTTGCCACTTATCTGTTGTCTAGTAAGTGTTTTTCCCTCCCCACCCTTTCTCTCCCTCATAACTATCAAAGATTGTTCCTTTCTGTGGGTAAACATTTTCATGAGTTTTTATGATAGTGGTCTCATATAGTATTTGTCCTTTTGTGATTAACTTATTTCACTCAGCATAATGCCCTCCAGATTCACCCATGTTGTGAGATATTTCACAGATTTGCCATTGTTCTTTATCGTTGCGTAGTATTCCATTGTGTGTATGTACCATAGCTTGTTTATCCATTCATCTGTGGATGGGCACTTAGGTTGTTTCCATCTTTTTGCTGTTACAAATAATGCTGCAATGAACATGGGTTTGCATATTTCTATTCTTGTGACAGCTCTTAGTTCTCTAGGATATATTCCTAGGAGTGGGATTGCAGAATCACATGGTATTTCTATTTCTAGCTTTTTAAGGAAGCGCCATATCGTTTTCCAAAATGATTGTACCATTTTCCATTTCCACTAGCAGTGCATAAGTGTTCCAAGCTCCCTGAAACCTCTCCAACATTTGTTATTTTCTGTTTTTTTTTTTTTTTGATTCGTGACAGCAATGTTGAGTTGAGATGGTATCTCACTTTAGTTTTGATTTGCATGTCTCTAATGACTAGTGATAGTGAACACTTTCCTCATGTGTCTTTTAGCTATGTAAATTTCTTTGGTGAAGTGTCAGTTCATATACTTTGCTCATTTTTTAATTGGATTATTTGTCTTTTTGTTGTAGAGGTGTTGGATTTTCCTATAGATTTTAGAGATTAGGTATTTTGTTGAATTTGTCATAGCCAGAAATTTTTTCCTAGTCTGTTGGTTTTCTTTTTCCCCTTCTGGTGAAGTCTTTTGATGAGTATAAGTGTTTAATTTTTAGAAGATTCCAGTATCTAGCTTATCTTCTGATGTTTGTGTATTGTTGGTTATGGTTTGTATCCTACTGATGCTGTGAATTAGGGCCTCTAGCGTTGACCCTATTTTTTTCTTTCTATGATCTTTATGTTTTTGGTTTTATATGTAGGTCTTTGATCCTAAATATAAATTAGTTTTTGTGTATGGTGTGAGGAATGGGGCCTGTTTCATTTTTTTACAGATGGACATCCAGTTTTGCTAGCACCATTTGTTAAAAAGACTGTCTTTTCAACATTTAATAGACTTTGGGTCTTTGTAGAAAATCAGGTGACGGTAGGCAAATGGTTTATATCTGGGTTCTCGATTCTGTTCCATTGGTCAATGTGTCTGTTGTTGTACCAGTAACAGGCTGTTTTGACTACCGTAGCTCTATAGAAGGTTGTGAGGTCAGGTAGCGTGAGGCCTTCTATTTACTCTGCTTCAATAGTGCTGTACTTATCTGGGGCCTCTTTCTTTTCCATATAAAATTAATGATTAGTTTTTCCATCTTGTTAAAGAATGCCATTGGTATTTGAATTGGGATTGCATTGTTTTTGTAGATTGCTTTGTGTGGGATTAACATTTTCACAGTACTGAGTCTACCTATCCATGAGTATGGTATATTTTTCCATTTATATTGGTCTCTTTTGTTTTCTTGCAGTAGTGTTTTGTAATTTTCTTTGTATAGGTCTTTTTACATCACTGGTTGAATTTATTCCTGAGTATTTTATTTTTTTAGGGGCTATTATAAATAGTATTACTTTCCTGATTTCCTTTTCATAGTTCTCTTTATTGGTGTATAAGAATCCAACTGATTTTTGTATGTTTATCTTGTATCCTACTCCTCTGCTGAATCTTTCTATTAGTTCCAGTAGTTTTTTTGTGGAGTCTTTTGTGTTATCTGTGTATAATATCTTATCATCCACAAACAGGGACAGTTTTACTTCTTAGTTACCAATTTGGATGCCTTTTATTTCTTTGTATTGCCTTATTACTCTAGCTAGGACTTCCAGCACAGTGTTAAATAGGAGTGGTGATAAAGGGCATCCTTTTCTTGTTCCTGCTCTCAGGGGGAGTGTTTTCAGCCTCTCTCTGTTGATAATGATGTTGGCTGTTGGTTTTGTATAGATGCACTGTATTGTATTGAGAAATTTCCTTCTATTCCTATCTTGTTGACAGTTTTTATCAGGAATCGGTGTTGAACTTTATCAAATGCCTTTTCTGCATTGATTGAGATGATCATGTGATTTTTTTCTTATTTATGTGGTGGATTATGTTAATTGACTTTCTAATGTTGAACTATCCTTGCATACCTAGTATGAATCCCACTTGGTTGTGGTGTATTATTTTTTTTTATACGATGCTGAATTTTTGGCTAGAATTTTGTTGAGAAGTTTTGCATCTACATTCATTCATGAGAGATATTGGTCTGTAATTTTCTTTTTTTGTGATGTCTTTCCCTAGTTTTGGTATCAGGGTTATTCTGGCTTCATAGAATGAATTTGAAAGTATACCTTCATTTTCTATGTTCTGAAATAGTTTGAGTAGTACTGGTGAAAACTCTGAATGTTTGGTAGAATTCTCCAGTGAAGCCACCTGGGCCAGGACTTTTTTTTTGTTTGGAGTTTTTTTTTTTTTTTTTTTTTAACTTTTCAATCTATCCTTTTGTTATGGATCTGTTCTGATTTTCCACCTCAGTTTGTCTTACTTTAGGTAGGTAGTGCATTTCTAGAAATTTGTCCATTTCCTCTAGGTTTTCAAATTTGTTGGAGTATAGTTTTTCATAGTACTCTGTTATAATCCTTTTTATTTCAGTTGTATCTGTTGTAATGTCCCCCATTTCATTTCTTATTTGGGTAATTTGTTTCCTCTCCTGTTTTTCTCTTGTCAGTTTTGCCAATGGTTTGTTGATTTTGTTGGTTCTTTCAAAGAAACAACTTTTGGTTTTGTTGATTCTTTCTATTGTTTTTCTATTCTCTATTTCATTTATTTCTGCTCTGATCTTTATTATTTTCTTTCTTCTGGTGGCTGTGGGCTTCTTTTGCTGTTCCCTTTCTATTTGTTTGAGTTGTATTGCTAATGTTTTGATTTTGTCACTTTCTTCTTTTTCAGTGTGTGCATCTATTGCTATAAATTAACCTCTGAGCACTACCTTTGCTGTGTCCCAAAGGTTTTGGTATAATGAGTTTTCATTCTAGTTTGATTCTAGGAATTTTTTTATTCCATCTTTGATTTCCTCTATTTCCCAGTGGCTTTTAATCAAGGTGTTATTCAGTTTCCATGTATTTAATTTTTTTTCTTTGCTATTCCTGTTATTAATTTCTACTTTGATGATGTTGTGATCAGAGAAGATGCTTTGTATTATCTCAGTGTTTTGGATTTTGTTGAGGGTTGCTTTGTGGCCTAAGATGTAACCTGTTCTGGAGAATGTTCCATGTGTGTTGGAAAATAATGTATACTTTGCTGCTGTTGGGTGTTATCCATTATATGTTGTGTTCCACACAGTCGAATGGCTTTGGGTAGTCAATAAAACACAGGTAAGCATCTTTCTGGTGTTCTCTGCTTTCATTCAAGATCCATCAGACATCAGCAATAATATCCCTCTTTCCACATCCTCTTCTCATTCTGACTTGAGTTTCTGACAGTTCCCGGTTGATGTACTGAAGCTGTTTTTGAATTATCTTCAACAAAGTTTTACTTGCGTGTGATATTAATGATATTATTTGATAATTTATGCATTCTGTTGGATCACCTTTCTTTGGAATGGGCATAAATATGGATCTCTCCAGTCGGCTGGCCAGGTAGCAGTCTTTCAAATTTCTGGCATAGAAGAGTGAGCACTTCCAGCATTGCATCCATTTGTTGAAACATCTCAATTGGTATTCCGTCAGTTCCTGGAGCCTCATTTTTCACTCATGTCTTCAGTGCCACTTGGACTTCTTCTTTCAGTGCCATCAGTTCTTGATTATGTGCTACCTCCTGAAATGGTTGAACATACCAATTCTTTTTGGTACTGTGGCTGTTTATATTCCTTCCATCTTCTTTTGATGCTTTCTGTGTCTGTCAGTATTTTGCCTATAGAATCCTTCACTATTGCAACACGAGGTTTGAATTTTTTCTTCAGTTCTTTGTGTTTGAGAAATGAAAAGTTATCTTGTTTTAATTTGCATCCCATTAATTATATGTGTGATTGAATACCTATTCATAGAATTTTAAGGCCATTTATAATTGTTTGTTTTTGTTGTTTTTCTGGGAATTGCAGAATCATGTCCCTTGATTATTTTTAAAAATTGGATTATTCTATTTTTATTCATAAGTATATATTATAAATAGATCATTTAGTGTTTTGTCTTTGGTGTCGAAAAAAATTCCTCAGCTAATAATTGTCTTATAACTTTGTTGATTATACTTTTTTCCATGCACAATTAGTTTTTTATCTATATGGAGTCACATTCATTGATACATTTTTTGATAATTAGAATGATATTTTCAAATCTAAGATTACTAAATAAAAATGTTATCCATTTTATGTATGAGTACTTTTGTGTTTTTGTATATGTATGTCGCATATTTATCTATCTGTATTTCATTTTGTTAAAACAATTGATGTGAGATATACATTAATTTTTTCCTCTGAACTCTATATTTTTTTTATAACTGTTTTGTATTGCCATCCTTGTCAAATAGAAAATGTTTACACTTACATAGGGCTTTTCTAGATTTACTGTTCTTTTTTATTGTTCCGTTATTTTTCCTGCCTAAACTATTTTTAAGCTTTGAAAGCCTTCCACCTTTGATAAGATTTTTTTTTAATTACCTCTATGATATTGTACATTTATTATTTTATTATATATTAAATTTAGGTATTCAATCCGGTGGGAATTTATTTTGAGATATGTGGGATCTCTCAGACCATCTTCTTATTAATGTGCTGGCTCCATTGTTATCTCTCTAGAGATGAAGGGTACTAAATCCTTCAAATGTATTTTTTTCTCAGGCGTGTCATAAACCAAACCAAAAACCAAACCTGTTGCTGTCAAGTCAATTCTGACTCAGAGCAACACTATAGGACAGAGTAATATTGCCCCATAGTGTTTCCAAGAAGCTGCTGGTGGATTCAAACTGCCAACATTTTTGGTTAGCAGCCGAGCCCTTAACCACTATGCAACCAGGGCTCCGTAGGCTTTTCATAAAGCAATATATTTATCAAATTCTCCATAGTTTCTTGTGTATGATCAATTCTTAGTCTTGATTTTCACTCTTAACACACTTTTTTTCTGCCTGCTAATAAGGTGTTTATAATGGTTATATGAATGAGAAAGTTCTTTGGGTAACTAGGATGGATCGAGAGGTCTCTAAAGCACCTATGTTTACAGGACTATCTTCTCAGAATTCTGGTTGAAGATATTTTGAGAAAATCATCTTCTCTAAGTTCATCACAAATTTAAATATAAAATAAACTTTAATATATATTTATGTAGTTATATTAATTGAGATATAAAATTATCTATTAATATATAAATACTATATTTTATATAAATATTATATACATTAATTATAAAATACATTATGTTATATAGTTATTTTATATAGCATATGTAATATAAATGTATTACTATTATATGGATGAAGCATCAGGGCTAGTCATCTAACAAATGACATATTTATTACAGAAGCATGATTATTGTTTGGAAAGTTGCTTGGAGAGACCAGAACTAAAATAAAGATTATTAGATACAATCAAATGACATGTCCATCAAACCACAGAAGACCCAAGAAATATTGCTCTTCAATCAAAGGAGTATATATTCTTCTTGAATGAGAACCCTCACTTCCATTATTTGTCTCTGCTTTTCCTAGGCTTCATGCAATCCAATTGTCCTCAGTCATATCACTATTACTTCAGTCGGTCAAGTTACAGTGCAACTGATTATATTTGAACCTCTTTGGTTACAATGTACTTAGATTGACCCTGCATGCTTATGGACTCAACAGCATCTGGTAAGTAGAAGTCACCCATTCTCCTATTCATTCTTTCATTCATTCATCCATTTATTCAATAAGTATTTGTGAAACACCTACTATTTCAGAAACTGTGCTCAGTACTGGGGATAAGATGGTGAATTAAACACAATACCTGCCTTTAAGCAGCTCCCAATCTAGGGAATAAAGCAGCAAGTAAGCAAGAAATTGCAATACAGGAAGTTAAAGGCAAATTAGGAGTAAACATACAGCGAAGAGGCAGGTGTTCCAGAAGGGATAATATCAATGCTAAGACCTGAAGACTGAGTGTGATTTAGAAAGATAAACCATGTAGGGGTGTGGCAGGAGAGTAGGTGGTGTGCTCATTACAATAGTCTTTAAGCATCAGCAAAGAAAAAGGTTATGGCTAAAGAAAAATATATATTTCTTTATTTGTTTTTCAATTTAATCATTCATTTATTTTTAAGGATCCTTACAACTATTTGTAGTCCATGTTCAAGCTACACTATGTCCCAAAATGATTATTCTTTGCTCATTATATATTTGCTTGTTTTACTAAAATCACTCCGAAAGAAGAAAGAGGGCCTAATGGAATTGCTTGATACTAGAAAGGCACTTTTCAACAGCCCTGTTATCCTTACTTTATAGATGACTAAATAAAGCTCAGAAAGTCCAAGACCAAACAGCTAATAAATGGCACTGTTGAAATTTGAAACCAAGTCAGTCTGTTCAACTTCAAAATCCCATACTTTGTCTCCCACACCATGTTAATCTCCTTTTTTGATTTAGATAGTGACCTAGTGCCCTTTTCCAGTTTCTAGGAACACTCTTACTGTAGTCAACTTTATTTCATTTGATACATAAATGAGGACAAAGGGCTAAGGAACCATGTTTTTTTTACGTAACAGCTTAGGAGCTCAGTTTTTACAGTACAAAATGTAGTTGATAAAATGGGAAAAGAAAAGTTTTCTTGCAAATATATGAAAATTCTTTAAAAAGATTTTTGTTCATTTGTAAGATTTCCTACAATGTATCTTCTCTGGAATTTATGTTTTTTTTTTTTTTGCTTGTTTGTTTCGTTTTTTGTCCTTTCTAAAAAGTGATTCACTAAAAGTGATTCAAATATAAGAGGCCTTCTATAAGCCCATACTTCTGCCTTCATGAATTAGGGCTGGATTTAGCTGTATTAGTAGAAATTTAGTACAGTAACTTATTCAAATAAAAATAAGTTTTATTTTTCTCTAGAAATAAGACAAGTGGAGTTGTCCAAGATTGGTCCAGCTGCTCAAAGAAGTCATCAAGAAACCAGGATTTTTTTATCCCTGTGTTTGCAAAATGACTACTGCACTTTTGGACATAAAGTCTAATTAAATCCAGGCAAAATTAGAGAGAAGAGCAAAAAGTAGGTGCCAGCTGAATCTATTTCTTCTTATGAGGGTTGACAATAACTTTCCCAGAAGGCCCATTTAATAGACTTCCATGTATGTCACACGACCATTACAAGCTTCAAGGCAGACTGAGAAATCAAGAGTTTTCATTTGGACAAAGTGTTGTCTATATAAAATCAGGTTCTTTTGATTAGGAAGAAGGAGAGAACAGATCTATCACACTCATCAAGGTTAGCGCTGAGGAAATCAGCTACACAACCCCAGCAATATGATGGTCCTAAAGCAAATATCATATCATAAAAAAGTTACTATCTTATCCAGACAAGCATTATAAAATCTATTAGAAGCCAAGAAGAAAGAAACTTCCTGTTAAAGGAACAATAGTATTAAGTAAGAGTGTAACCCACTGTTAAATAAAACTGTTCAAGATTTTTTGTTTCTTTCTTTTCATTTTTTTTTTTAATTGAAAGCATGAGAGACATTATAAGCAGAGAAAACAGCATGGTTGATGCTCTGTTACTCCCTAGCTGTGTGATCTTATTATACCCTTCTAGTCTCTCCTATCAGGCAGGTTTAGTTTCATTGTCTATCCAACAATACCAGATCAGTAAAAATGGGCAATAGAGTCAGGAAGAGGAAGAGGAAATGGAATGTGTGGCTAATTGTTTCCATGAACAACTGCCTCCTTTTCCAGGAGACTAGATGAACTGGGTGGTACCTGGCTACAATTAACGAATGTTTACATTGAAGATTCTATATAAAAATCCTGATCAAAAGGGAGAAAATGCAGAACAGTATTTCAAATTATCAGAGAATCCAGAATTTCTGGAGCCATTGAGACTGGAGACCCTGAAATTCTTATCCTGAGATAATCTTTAGACCTTAATCCTTAAACCAAAAATGTCTTCTAAAGTCGTCTTTAAATCAAACAATAGTTTAGCTTAATTAGTAAAGAATGTCTGTCTTGAGCATTGTGCTCTGTTAAGAACTATCTATATGGGATCAAACTGACAATAGCAACTTGAAAAATTAGATAGAAAACAGGGAGCAGTGAGTTCATATTAATGGGGGAGGAACAATTCAGAAAAGGAGGATGAGAATGGTTGCACATCTTGAATAATGTAATCAGTGTCACTGCATTGTATATGCAGAAATTATTGAATTGGTGTAAGTGCTGATGTGTATATTCTCAACAACAACAGTAACAAATAAAATAAATGAATATTTTTAAACAGGCAACAAAATTAAGCAGGTATTTCCTAGAAAAGAAAACATTACAGGCCAACAAACCAATGAAAGGATGTTCTTCTTCAGTAGTAATCAGGGTGATACAAATTAAAACCATAGTGAGACACTACTTTGAACCCATTAGACTGGCTAAAATTAAAGTTTGACAATACCAAATCTTAGCAAGGATGTAGAACATGGGCTAGCAAATTCCAGCCTGTAGATCAAATCAGGTCTGCTCCATGTTTTTGTACCGCCTATGAACCAAGTATGAATGACTTTACATTTTTAAATGGAAAATTAAAAAAAGACTATTAGCCTTTCAGTGAGAACAGTTGCTCGATTTCGCCTCTTGGCTGTAAAGCCTAAAATATTTGCAGAAAATGCTTGCCAACCCCTGATATTGAATATGGCAATTCTCCTACGCTACTGGTCTGAGTGAAAATGGTACAGCCACTTTAGGGAACAGGCATATCCAGTAAGATGAATAGATGTAAGCCTTAAGACCTAATAGTACCGAAGAATGACTCTTGCCTACTCTAGCAACACTATCTGTTAACTTGGAAAAAAAAAAAAAGAAAGAACAAATACAAACGTCGACCACCAACATAATGGAGAAATAAAGTGGAATGCAACAAATAAATAAAGTGAATACTGCTACAGGCATCAACATGGGTGAATCACATAAAGAAGGTACTAAGCAAAATACAAGTTCTAGAGTAGCACTATCCAAGAGAACTATGATGTGAGCCACAAATGTGAGTGGTGTGCGTATTTAATTTTAAACTTTCTAGTAGCCATGTTAAAAACATAAAAAGAAACAGGTGACATTGACTTTAATAATATGTTGCATTTAACCTAATATAGCTACAATGTTGTCACTTCACCATGTAGTCAATATTAAAATATTAATTATATATGTTACATATTTCTGCATTAAAGCTTTGAAATCCAGTGTGCATTTTGTACTTACTGCACATCTCAACTCGGGCTAGCCACTTCTCAAGTGCTCAGTTGCTACTAGTGGCTAGTGGCCATCATATCAAACGGCACAGTTTGAAAAGATGCAAATGGTATAATTCTATTTACATTCCCTATTTCAAATATGCAAAAGCCAAACCTGTTGCCATTGAAAGGATTCTGACTCCTAGTGACCCTATAGGACAGAGTAGAACTGCTCCATAAGGTTTCAAAGGAGCGGCTGGTGGATTTGAAATGCTGATCTTTTGGTTAGCAGCTGAGCTCTTAACCACTGTGCCACCGGGGCTCCAAATGCTATATTATTTAGGAACATATGCTATGTGGTAAAACTACACAGAAGAGTAAGAGAGTGATAAACACAAGGTCCAAATGGCCTTGGCCTCTGGGAGCGGAAGGGAGAGAGGAGACTAAAAGGGAGGACAGGTTCTATGCAGGCTCAAAGGTGCTAATAAAGTTCTGTTTTATAAGTTGTTTTATAAATTGGATAGTGGGTACGTGGCTGACTTCATTAAATATGTAATTAGCTACTCTCAAGTCAACTCAGGCTCATAGTGACCCCATGTGACAGAGTAGAACTGCCCCATAGTGTTCTCTAGGCTGTAATCTTTACGAGAGCAGATTGTCAAGCCTTTCTCCCTCAGTGCTGCTGAATGGGTTCGAGTCGCCAACCTTTTGTTTAGCAGCCAAACACTTAACCATTTGCATCACCAAGTCTGCTTTCATTAAATGTATGTTATAATTATTATTTTGAATATATTCAATCTTTCATAAAGAATTTAAAAATTAATCCCTGCGCAGGTGCCTACCTCAAGGAGAAGTTGTAATATGTCTGTGCAAATACTTTTAGAACAGTAAAACAGTGTATAAGCAGAGACAAGTTAGTATCTATGATTGTTACTTACAATTTTATAATTGGAAGATCCATATGGGCAGAAGAAACAGAGAAGTTGCCACAAGGTAGGAACTTTAAATAGAGAGAACTGAGCAACATAAGAAAATGTAAACTGTTAGTTGATCCCTACAAAACAGAAGAGAGGAGATGGGGGGAAGAAATCAATAAGGAAAAAAAAATCTGTGTAAGTGGCAGCAGAGACATGTGGAAGTCTTGAAGGGTGACCAGCTGTTGCATCTCTGAGATTTGTCAAAAGACTTGTGGGGGAGAGCCAATTGACAGGAAATTGTCGTGAGGGCTGGGAGAGGAATCGGGAAATGACATCCTCAGGGGTGGGATGGAGAGCAGTCAGCTATACTGGGAAAGAGCCCCAGGCAGATGTGGTGCTTGAAGGGGGCCCTAGTCTGCTGCACAGACTGTCTGCATACAAAGAGTAGGAATTGGCAGCAGGAGCAAGCGCTTGGCGCAGTCCAGGCGGTTCTTTTTCTGACTCTGCCACTCCTCCATGTTGCCATCTCAGTAACTGGCTTGAGGCAGAAGAGATTTTCTCTCTGGAGTTTTTTTTTTAAGATGGGGTGTAGAGAAAGCAGTAGAAGTGTATAGGGTCCTATAACAGGAGCAGAAAGCTCGTGTAAATGCCTGGTCAACCCTTTCCATGCCCATCTTTCACCATCTGTGTGAGGGAAGGTAGAGGAGTGGTAGTCAGGGACTAGATTCTGCCCCAGTCCCTGGGTGCTGCAAACAGTTAACATGCTCAGCTGCTAACCAAAAGGATGGAGGTTTGAGGGTACCCAGAGGCACCTCGGAAGAAAGGTTTGGTTATCTACTTCTGAAAAATCAGCCATTTAAAACCTTATGGACCACGGTTCTACTTTGACACATAATGCGGTTGCCAAGAGACAGAATTGGCTCAATAGCAACCAGTTCAACTGTAGGTCCTGCCCAGGTCCTCCCCAAATCTCTGCCGTTGAAGTATTCAAAAGGGGTAGAAAGTGATGCACCCTTTGGAAAACCACATACTCACTCACACAGCTACTGACGCTGCAGAATCTGAGTTAAATTTCATTCAGGCTGGAGTCTGGGAGAATTCTGGCAACCATGCTAAAAGAGAAGAAATAGAAATACTCCTTTGATATTGGCTCTTAAACTCACATGTTAAAGCATTTCAAAAACCTGTGCAAAGGTGCCTGTCAATAGGGGCTGACTTCTCTGGCAATCTTCAATCAGAGCATTTGTAAAGCAACCGACTTCCTAAAGGATGGCAGGTCTGCGCGCTGCAGTTCAGCACTAACTCCTCTGCTAGCTCGTTTCTGCCATGCCTTTGTTTAATGGGGTCCCTAACAGAGGCTTAGGGAAGTGGTTGGATCAGGACAGGCACTCAGCAAAATAGACTCGATAAAACCCTTGCATAAGCATGAGCAGACTTGCACTGTCACCTGTCATGTTTGTTAAGCCACACTGTGTGCCACTGGGCGGGAACTTTAGATGCATGACTTCACTCAACCTTCAGAACATGCCTGAGAGGTTGAAATTATTTTTCCCGTTTTATAGATGCAGGAATAAGGCTCAGAGTCAGTGCCTTTCCCCTAGCATACGCTGTTCTGGGAGCTGGAACTCTTTTGGATCCACCAGGTTCCAAAGTTTACGTTTGTCCCACCGTATCATGCTATCTACTAGCGCTTATTGAATATGAACTTGGTGCAAGTGTTTTCACATACATTTCATTTAATCCTCACACCCACTCTAAAGGAGCAAATGTAATGTTATTTTATTAGAAAGATAATGAAGATGAGAGGTTATTTTAAAAGTCCAGTTCCCCATAGAGGTAAAAGAAAATTATTAAAAAATAGTGTACTTATAATGGAGCCCTGGTGGTGCAGTGGTTAAGAGTTCAGTTGCCAACCAAAAGGTGGGCAGTTCCAAGCCACCAGCCACTCCTTGGAAACCCTATGGGGCAGTTTTCTACTCTGTCCTACAGGGTTGCTATGAGTCGGAATTGACTCTATGGCAACGAGGTTTTTTTTTGTGCTTATAATAAAGATATAAATATATATAAATAAATATGTTTATATATCTTTATATCATTATATATCTATATTTATGTATATTTTTATTATATATATATATAATAAAGATAATGTGTGTGATGGTTAAGATTGTGTGTCAGCTTGGCTGGGCCATGATTCTCAGTGTGATCACTCCCATGATTGAATATACTGTGAGTAGCCAATCTGATAAAACGGAGTCTCCTTGGGGGTGTGGCCTGCATCTGAATATAAGCAGAAGTTCTGGTTTTTTGCTCACTCTGGATCCTGTGGCTACCTCCTGTCCTCTCATCTCCGGTTCTTGGGACTTGAGCTGTCAGCTTATCTATCGAACTTGGGATTCATCTATCTTCACAGCCTATGAGCAGAGCCCTGCTCTCTGACCTGCCGATCTTGGTCTCACCAGCTTCTGTGCCTGCATGACTTGGGAGTGGCGTCTACCCTGATCCATAGACTTGGGGCTCTCTAGCCTCTACAATCTTGTGAGCTGTTTCCTTGATATGAATCTCTCTATATATATATTTATACGCTTTACTGATTTTGCTTCTCTAGAGAACCCAGCCTCAGACAATGTGCTTATAATGTGTACAGGGTCAGTGAAAAAGAAGAAGACCCTCAACAAGATATATTGACATAGTGGCTCATACATAGCAAAGATTAAGAGGATGGCGCAAGATCAGACGTTGTTTGGTTTCCTCATACATAGGTCTCTATGAGTCAGAACCAATGCGATAGCAGCAGCAACAACAACGACAATGTGCTTATTGCAGTTTTACAAAGTGGTAGGCAATGTTTTAAAAACTTTAGCATCCACTTACTCATTTTGCCCTCAGAACAATTTTTTTTTAATAGGTACCATTATCATTTTCACTTCACCATTGAGGAAAGAGAGGCTCAGAGATGTTAAGTAGCTTAACCAAGATCACCATCTAGTTAGTGAAGAGTGGAACTGGAAGTCAAACTCAAGTAGTAGAACTTCAGCACTCAGATGCCAAACCCTACACTATACATCACATGTGCCAAAATACTTCCAAGTAAAGGCAAACAGGCTCCGTGTGCTTGACCTCCTCATGTGGTAGCCTGATCCATTTTAAGATTTCTACGACCATTAGAAAGTGCTTATCAAGACTGAACAGAAATCTGTATTTCTGGCTTTCACTGGTCTTAGCTCTGTTACCTGCAAGGCCACATAGAATAAGACCACTATTTTTCACATGATAGCCTTTCAGAAAAGAAAAAATTGAAAATATCTTCCATGTCCGATTAAATATTCATTTCTTCCTGATGAATATCATCAGTTCCTTTAGAGGACACTGGTTGCAAGTCCCTTCATTTCTACGATCACAGTCTGATTTGTTTCAACATCCCTCTGAACGTGTGGTGTCCAACGCTGAACACAAAGTTTGGTTTGAGCTCAATTTATGCATATTGGGGCAAATTTGGTAGACTGGGAGGCTAATGAATCCCTGCTCATTGCAACTCTCTCTCCCTCTTGTTAGCTGGCTCCAGCTGCATCCAACCAATGACAGGTGCTAGTGGGGAATTACTGTGTGAGAAGACTTTTGTTTTTGCCCCGTTTCAAATCCCAGTTAGGAGCCAGGGCTCTCATCTCCTTGTTGCTGTGAGTATTGTCTGCTAGTGACTCACTGCTGTCCCCGACTCAAAGAGTTGCCTTTGGCCAAACTGGAGTAACCCCATAGTGAGTAGCTGACTGACAGGGCAACCTCTTTGCCTCAAGGTGGGGTCAACTCTAAATGTTCCAGAACTTGATCTGTGGGATCAAGATGAAGCTAGACTTCAGCTGAGACTATATCCTTCTTTAACTCCTCCCAAACCTCACTCTACTTTCTTCATTCCCTTTCTCCTAGGAGCATGCCTTCATGAAATCAAGAACACCCAGGTCCCTGGGCAGTGATTCTAAGGAAACCTACCTAATACAGAGGGTCTCATCCCCACTTCCTCCCTGCTTTGGTGCCACATCTCAGGCAGCAGCTGTTTCTTTCCAGGACTCCAGCTCTCACTAGGCTCAGTAACTATATTTTCCCCCCTTATTCCTTCAGCTCTAGAGGAGATAATGCCTTCTTACTGTTGCTATTGTCTGAGTCCTTCACCACTCCTTATCTGTTTCTTCAACCCCTTCCCACATGTCTGCAAGTAGTCTTTTTTATTAGATTCTCTTCATTGGAACCATCGGGGGTGAATTGACTTCCAGGTGGGATCCTGGCAGATACAGCTGGCCTGTGTATATTCATTTTAAGGAATCATTTAACAGAGGTTGCAAAAAAAAACAGTCACAATTATTCTTCTCTAATGAAGAGTTGAGGCTGTTTCTCCACTCCTTTAATCTAGGTTGGTCTTGTACCTTACTGTGGCCAATGGGAGATTTGCAAACAAGACACAAGCAGGGACTTGTAAAGTGCTTGCATACTGGGGCTTACCCTCTCTTGCTGTTCTTGGGAACTCTGTGACCACCAACATGTGAACAAGTCTGGGCTGGCCTGCTGGATGAAAAAAGACATGTAGCCCAGTCATCCATTGCTCCATCTTTTAGCTTGCCAACTGCCAAACATGTGAGTGAAGTCATCCTAAACCATCCAGCTGCTGGCAAACCCACCAACTGGTGGCAGATGCATGAGCCCAGCAGAGATCAATCAAGCTTAGCCTAGGCCAGAAGAACCTACCACCTGAGCCACAAACTCCTGAGCTAAATAAATGGTTGCTGCCTTGAGTCACTACTTTCAGGAGTGGTGTAAGGAACCCCGGTGGCACAACGGTTAAACGCTCAGCTGCTAATCAAAAGATTGGCTGTTCAAACCCTCCCAGCAGCTCCATGGGAGAAAGACCTGGTGATCTGCTTCCATAAAAATTACAGCTTAGAAAATGCTGTGGGGCAGTTCTAGTCTGTCACATGGGATCACTATGAGTCAAAAATAGACTCAATGGCACCTAACGACAACACCAGCTTTAGGCAACAAAAGCTAACTGATATATCTGACTAATACCAAATAAAGCTTAAAGCCGAGCACAATACGCATGTCTTTATTGCTATTTTATTATTATTATATTTATTTAGCTAATGTCTGTCTAAAGTTTTAACATTATGCAATTTCTTATACAGTGCCTCATCTGATTCTCTCGACTACACATTGAGGCAG
Organism: Trichechus manatus latirostris; assembly: GCF_000243295.1. Taxonomy (NCBI): domain Eukaryota; kingdom Metazoa; phylum Chordata; class Mammalia; order Sirenia; family Trichechidae; genus Trichechus; species Trichechus manatus. Next base: position 6,357,437 of record NW_004443939.1, read on the forward strand.
GCAGTATAGTGATGATTGTACAGATGAGGAAACAGAGAAGTTGAGTTATCTGTTCTAGGTCACACAGCCACAGTCGAATCTATTTTGACTCATAGCAACACTTCAGGACAGACTAGAACTGCCCCATAGTGTTTCCTAGGCTGCAATCTTTATGGGAGTAGATTGCCAGTCACAGAGGTGAGGAGGCTCTTGGACCTAGATATTCTGAGTTTTGAAATTTTATCGCAGACTTACAGGACTTTTTATGAGTGGCTTTGGTGGAGGGAATGCTTAGGGAATGGGGAAAAAAAAGAGAGAGAGAGAGAAGACATTACTGTTAGCTCTCAGAATTAACTTGGAAATGGATTATGCATTGTACCAGGCACATGGTAAGTACCTAATATATGTTTATTGACAATGTATCATCACTTAAACTAGGAAATAAAGAAAAAGAGCTCAATGCCACAAGAGTAGATTGGTTAACTAAATTATAGTATAGCCATAGCATAACATATTATGCAGCTATTAGTGTTGTTCATCTAGATTAAAAAAAGAAAACTAAGAGGAGTAACAATTGTAAAGGAGGAGGTAAAATGATTTTAGCTGCAAAAACCAATAAAAATGACTGAAAAACCATTATAGATAATAAGTTAAATAACATGGTGGGAAACCAAATTAACAGAAATCACCACTTTGAGATACAATTTTTCATCTATCACATTGACAATGATCACAGATTTTGAAAACACAGTCTACTAATGAGCTGTTAGGCAACAAACATATCTTGCTTGTGGGGGTATAAATTGGTAGAAACTCTATAGAGGGAAATGTGGCAATGTCTGTGAGAGTTTCATTACACATAACATTTGATCCAGAAATTCTCCTTCTAACAATGTACCTTCTAATACGCTTGCACTTATATAGTGTATGTATGAGGATAATATTGCATCAGATTTTGTAAGAGTAAGAACTGGGGACTAGATACATGTCCATAAAATTGAATATAATGTAACCACAAAAAATGAGATTGTTCTTTCTAGACTGATTTAAAAGGATATCAGAAGAATAATAAATGAAAAAAGCAATGTGGAGTGGATGACCTTAAATAACAGAAATGTTTTGTCTCACAGTTTAGGAGGCTAGAAGTCCAAATCAGGTATCAGCTCTAAGGGAGTGTTCTTTCTGATCAGTAGCCCTGGGAGTTCCTTGGCATTCCTTGGGTTTCATTGGCATCTGTCTTCCCAGGTGTTTGTCTCTGTGTCTCTTTTTATAACTCAGAAGTGAGTTTACAGCTCACCCTACTGTGGTATGACCTCATTAACATAACAAAAGAAAAACCCTATTTCCAAACAGGATCAGATCCATAGATACAGGGGCCAGAATTTCAATACATATTTTGGGAGAACACAATTCAATCCATAATGTATGCTATGATTTGTGTGAATTATTTAATTTTATTTCTGTTCCATATGGTACACACAGAGATGCACTACCCAGACAGCACACAGCCTCCACCTTTCATCTGCTTCTTCATGGTCTTCTTCAGCTGCAGAGTCCCCGCATCCCAGGTCACACTCTTCCCAGCATATTCCATATCCAGTGACTGAGCAAAATGGAAGTATAAAGGCTCCACTATTTTGGACCCATATGGGACAACTCCAATAGGCAATACTCTATCCAGAGCTCTTGCTTGGTCAGCTAAGGCTTTTCAGGTTTCCATTACAGTTTAACTTCTCCCCCTGCCCAGACTTGCTTCCTTCTTTCATAAGACTATCCCTAATAAACATCTAATACTATAGGGTTGCTATGAGTCAGAATCAATTGATGGTAGAAAGACAGGGCAATTGCATCCCACATTCCAACTTCATGACTGCATTTCAGTTCCCTATAAGCCTTGGATGGGGGAAGGAGGAGACAAAAAGAGTTTGGAGAAGTAAAGATTCTGTCACTTAATGTATCTTTCTCGTATGTATTTTGGCAAAAAGAGTTTCCCTGAATTGGAAAAGCAACTGGAAACCAAAGGGGCTTGTCTACTTTTATTGAATTAATCAATGTTTATCCATTTTCATAGGATAATTTCAAATTCCAGTTTAAATTTTAAATACGATGGAGTGGGTTTTTAGTTGTGGCCAACACAAAGGAGATGGGGCTAACACTTATTGAGTTCCCACTCCATGATGCTTTTGCTAAACATTTAGGATATACTTCCACATTTTACATGTAAGTTTCCTGAGGTTTGGTAGGATTAAGTGGTTTACCTATAATAACATAGCTAGTAGCACGGTCTTGAAAACCAAAACCTTAGACTTTAATTATATTCTTAGACTTCATAGTTGGTGCTGTCCATTGCACTGTGCCTCCTCTGTGGAAGGAAGCTCAATCAGTTGTCTATGATTCTTAAAGTGTTAATACGACACTCCAGGGTTTTCATCTAATTTTGAAATCTTTATCAAATTTTTTCACTGATAACTTCAATATATAGATATAGGTGAAATGTTACACATTTGGTCATTATTCTATTCATCTCTCTTCAAAAAATACTTCTGTAATTAATTGTATTCATGAACTATGGTACAGCCTGCAAAAATTTTAACCATATATTATTTGTAGTATTGAATATTTGTAAATGCTTGTTAATTAAATCTGTCCTCGAATGAGACTCAATCATATTCATGATCAGTGCTTTCCTATGAGTTAACTTTTCAGCCCTTCTTACTGAAAAATGGACAGCGATAGAAAGGCTCTTTGCAAAGCCAGCATCAATGATTTGAAGTTCTCATTAAAGGAAAATAATAAGACATCATCATGGAGTATCTTGATGGGAATAAACTTCATATGATATTAAAACTGTTTATAAAGGATGACTGAGATCCCTGATTTGACAGAAAATGTTATTCATCTTATAGGTCCATCTCTCCAGCTGAAATACACTGACTGAAATTTTATCTCAGTATAATGGAACTTGATAGGTGCCCAAGCTAGAATGAGAATATAGGTTTAGGAAATGAGTTTTGTTTGAGATCTCAGAAGTAACACTGGGTCAAACAGTTTCATCAGCACTGGGAATTCATTTGAGAAGGTACTAAAGAGTCAGACATCTGAGCCACAGAAGCTAGGCAGGGTCAGGAACCAGACAGTGTAAGTAAGAATGAAGACAAGAACAAGGGATCAGGCACTGGGAACGTCTGCTGACTTTCCCTTTAGAGTTTGATGTTGTTCAAAATTAATTGGCCCAATAAAACCTGGTAGAACAAGGTAGAACCTCATTGTAGAGGCGCTTTCTAGATCCAGCCCATTTCTTTTGAAATGTAACAGGTAAGAAATCTTCAAAACATTCATATCTGGTCTTTGTCTTTAGGTTAAAAATAAAGACTCTGTGTAGTTTGTCCCTTTTATGCTTCTTCAGCCTCATCCTGAACCATACTCACCCTTTCACTACCTCCACTTCAATCATAATTATGCCAACTCTACTCCTTTCTGATCTCAAATCTTCCTGTAACAGTCTTTCCTCCCCTTTCATCTACCTGACTCTTCACCCATTCTCCTGATTTTAGCTGTAGTGTCATTATATTCAATATGGCAGACCACGTTGATATAGGAAACTTGTTTCTGCTCCAAACACATAAAAATATTCTAGGTGATAAATAAAAGTGATTTTAAAAAAAAATTAAGCTTGTAAAAAACAAGGAAGAGACCTAAACCCAAAGCAGTGAGTGAGAGCTAAAGCTGGACAGATCATAAATCAATCAGAACCCCATATTCATCTAAACAACTGGGGTTGCTTCCCCTTCCTCCTCTCTTCCTCTTCTCCTTTCCTTCACTTTCTGGACCTTAGGTCCTGAAATTATTAGTTGGGGGTCAAGAAGTTTAGGTACAAGCTTGATAAGGAAGAGAGAGAGTCATGGTGGCCCAGAGGGAGATGTTTGAGCCCAAGCAGGGTGAGGAGCATATCTAATTATGGCTGTCAAAGCAAGAGAGTATCAAGAGAGTATCCATGCAGGGGATTGGCCCTGGATGGACATTGAAGCTGAAGTTGATTTTGAAGATCATCTGCTTGGTAGGTTACACAGAATAGGGAGCTAGAACCCAAGTGCGGTGAAAAGGGTATTTATGTAGGCAGGAGTATGGCCTGGTATGGAGTGTCAGAGCCCTGGAAGGAGTTATAGGGTGTTTCTTTAGAGGGTCAGCCTGGCATGGAGTGACAGAGCCTGAGTGAGGTAAGGGATATATCCACACAGAGGGATGATCTAAGGTAGTGTATCAGAGACTGAATGGGGGTGAGTAGGGCATCCATGTGGGAAGGACGCCTGGAAAGGGATATTAAAGATCAAATGTAGTAAGAATAGTTTTTCTTGGAGAGCGGAGCGGGGAGCAGGGAAGCCAGAAAGATATCAGAGCCTGTGCTAGTGAGGAGGGATTGCACACTTTGGGCCACTCAAGCACAGGTATCAGAGCAAGTGGAGGGAAAGGAGAGGATCCAAGTGAGAGGGAGATGGCAGTGATCGAAAACAATGTATTGTTCTCGGGGTGAGCTGAGGAAGGCATCTGCACAAACAAGGTGCTGGAGACAACAGGGGAATTGCATACAGGGGAATTGATCAAATGAGAAAATATCTTAAGGATGAAGGAAGCTAGATAACTTACTGTTAGAAGAGAGAGTTTCAAACATGGACAGGAAGAAAATAGAATTAACCATTTGTTGTTAGATTGAAATCGGATTTATCAGGGTGAATTTTCATACATATATATATATATGTATAGAGAGAGAGAGAGAAAGGGCCATGAACAAGGAAGACCAAAGAAGAATTGACGCCTTTGAGTTATGATGTGGGTGAAGAATGTTGAATATACCATGGACTACCAAAAGATCGAACAAATCTGTCTTGGAAGAAGTACAGCCAGAATGCTCTTTAGAAGCAAGGATTATGAGAATTCATCTCACATACTTTGGACATGTTATCAGTAGGGACCAGTCTCTGGAGAAGGACATCATGCTTGGTGTGATTGTTAAGGTTATATGTCAACTTGGCCAGACCATGATTCTCAGTGGTTTGGCAGTTATGATGTAGTTAGGCAGTCATATGATGATGTGATCACTTCGATGATGAGATTTGATATAATTTGATGACATCCATGATGAAATCTGCTGTGAGTAGCCAATCAGTTGAAAGGGAGTTTCCTTGGGGATGTGGCCTGCATTGAATATTTAAGTGGACTTTCTGGCAAGACTCATGGCCTTTGCTTGCTCTGTATCCTGCAGCTGGCTCCTATTCATCAGTCCTCCAGTTCTTGGGACTTGAGCTTGCAGCTTCCCTGTAGTCTTGCCTGCTGATCTTGGGATTCATCGGTCTTCGAGGCCTGTGAGCAAGAGCCCTGTTCTTTAACCTGCTGACCTTGGGTTCTCCAGTCCCTGTGGCTACCTAAATCAGGAGAAACCTCCAGCCTGACCCATGGATTTGGGATGTTCTAGCCTCTACAACCACGTGAGCCATTTCCTTTATATAAATCTCTATATAGATATTTATATGCTTTACTGGTTTTGCTTCTCTAGAGAACCTAGCCTAAGACACTTGGTAAAGTAGAGCGTCAGTGAAAAAGAGGAAGACCCTCAATGAGATGGATTGACACAGTGGCTGCAACAATGGGCTCAGAGAGTAAAAATTGTGAGGATTGCACAGGACTGAGCAGTGTTTTGTTCTGTTGTACATGGGGTCACTATGAGTCAAAAATGACTTGATGACCCCTAACAACAACAACAACATATATATGGAGCCCTCGTGGCACAGTGGTTAAGTGCTCTGCTGCTAACTGAAAGGTCAGCTGTGTGAACCCACCAGCTGCCCTGTCCTATAGGGTCACTATGAGTTGGAATCAACTCGATGGCAATGGATTAGTTAGTTAGTTTATAT